>NW_027468650.1:28796344-28991344 GCF_046254945.1 Alosa pseudoharengus | reverse complement strand
ACCCTGTGCATAGGCCTACATGAGGTACTCATAAGTATTTACTCATAAGTAACTCAGCATGGATGTCCAACTCCTCTAACATTTAGCATACAAACAGCATTGTTTGTCATATATAAATAGATATATTCAAAATGTTTTTATTTATTAGCTGTTCTAATGCTTGTCCGATATTAACCTTTGTATGAAACGTGGCTGAAACATGTCTCTAGTCAGCATGCATTTCATCAGTGATCTTCCAGTGAAAAAAATAAACTGTGTGTGTTACGTCATCTGTCCTCAGAGCGTAGGTTAGGGCTGCTTTATGAATGGAGGTTATGTCACAACCCACCCAAGCCATTAAAACCCTGAATATATTATATATACATATGTGTGTGTGTGTGTGTGTGTGTGTGTGTGTGTGTGTGTGATGGCACCAGCCAGAGGTCTGGGTAGGGGGATTAAGGTCAACCCTTTGCACACTGGAGTGTGTGGTGGGGAGGTGGAGGTGGAGGGTCGGACTAGCCAGGTCAGGAAAGAAGCTCAATATGCCCTGAGCCATGACCACTGCCGGAGAGCAGACCCTCAGACAGGGTCACACACACGCACACAAATATGAAGTTTGTGTCAGCATGTTCACACAGGATTAACAAGTCATATGAGAGCTCGTATGCAAGGGGACATGGGGGGAAAAAAACTACTTCAACATGCACTATAGCAGTGTCTGTGTTAAGCTGTTCTAAAAGCCTCAAGTGCATGCATGCACACACACACACACACACACACACAAATACAAACACAAACTATGAGTGCACCATACCTGTAGTATCTACCTGCCCAAATGCATGTGCACACTCACACACAGAAATATAATGTACAGACTTGGAACCCTGGGGCAGGCGTTTATTTTACAGCCACTCGTATTGATGTGGGGACAGTGGCGCGGCTGCCATTTCTTGATTTTTTTTCAACTAAAGCCTCTGCTGTGATAACACACTGCTGGATATATGGCAATAATAGGCCCAAAGCTCAAATGTTCTAATCGGGCTGGCGCCATCTTTCTCTCTGTTTCACTCCTCCATCTATCTCTCTTTATTGAACAGACTCACGGGTGGATGACTCAGTTCAATGCAACCTTCTCAAGGTCACTCAGATAGAAATGCATCTCAGAAAATAAAGAGAAATACTCTCTGGGTTTAGTCAGTTTTAAACAAGTCACATTCCTCCTCTGCCTACGCTTCAGCAGTCAGGAACATGTCTCTTTCATCCCCTCTCTCTCTGTGTCTCTCTCTCTCTCTGTCTCTCTCTCTCTCTCTCTCTCTCTCTGTCTCTCTCTCATACACTATTCAACAACATCGACCCTTTCTTTCGCATCTTTTTCCTTCTCCTTTGATCCCTTTCTCTTTCTTCCACCTGAGTAATCACCCGGCTGATGTGAGAGGAGAAGCGGGTCAGAGAAGCGCACCGGCTGCAGGCATGGGGCCCGGACAGCACGCTCAACGGCCCATATTTCACTTGGACCTGGAGCCCTATAAACATGATTCATAATGATGATTCTATAAACATAAACACTGATGACCAAATGGACTGGGGCCTCTTGGTCTGTTATTAGGGCCTGATATTGTATTTATCGATCGACGCAGTGGTGAGCACACTGCCATTTCTGTAACAAACGATTGTTTTCGTTTTGACCGTAGACTCAAAGCAGGCTGAGGTAACACAATATTCTGAAATAATGACTATGAAACAACTCACAGCATGCTTAAGAGGCCACCACATTAGTAAACAATACAAATCTAAAGTGTTTAGGGGCAGGGGTCTTACCTTGGCAACTACTCCTGAGATGACAACAGTTGGCTTTGGTGGACTATAAACAGAGAGAGAGAGAGAGAGAGAGAGAGAGAGAGAGAGAGAGAGAGAGAGATAGAGAGAGAAGGAAAGAAGAAAGGAAGAACAAACAACAAAACAACAAGAGGTGCATCATTAATGCATGATATTTGGACATATAATAAAACAAATATGATCCTTCCACAGTGGCAAACTTTCCAACGTTGGTGCTTGTCAATAGGAGTAAATGATCTGTTTTTCCACAAACCTTACGAAAACTTCAGAGCTGTTCCAAAGCTGTTCTGCCCCATTATACAGTATGTACTGTGTAAACAGCCATTATGCCCTGAAACTCCTCAATGAAAGCACAGACGTTTCAGAGCAGGTCTGCGGAGCACTGGCACCTCAGCCTGATGAAAAATGCATGTGTGCGATGTAAGTTAGGGGACAGGTATAACTAACCCCCCCCCCCCACACACACACACACACCCCCACTGGGCCACCCCCACAAACAAATCCAGGAAGTGAAAACCCAGGACAGGAACAGAGGAGCGACGCATAAGGAAGACACCCCAGGGCATTCTTTGATATAATTGCAGTCAGGAAGGCTCAGAGAGATTCAGAGAAGCCTGAGGAAGTGGACTGTGTGTGTCGGTGTCGGTGTGTGTGTGTGTGTTTGGCGGTGTGTGGCAAGATGGCGCTCAGTGAGAGAGGAAACAAACGTCCCACTGAAGCACTGCTCCTGTAGCTGCCTCGGCTCTAACCGTCACAGACAGCCAAGAACACACACACCCACCACAGCCGAGGAGGGAGGGAGGGGGAGAAGACACACACACACACACACACACACACACACACATATGACCCTATTGGCCACCAAACGGCCCAAACTACACGGCCCCATCTTTGTGAAAGGAGAGGACACAAACTAGGGCACACAGACAGGGGCTGGGGACACAAATGCTCCATATTGATTCAGGGCTGTTGAGTGTAAGAGGGCCAATTCTGCTTGCCTCTACTCGACAGCCGCCTGGCAGAGCCATTCTCTGCATGATGGCCTCAACCAACAGCAAACTGAATGGATGTGTTACTAAAAGCTACTGGCCAGGGAGGGAGAGAGAGAGAGAGAGAGAGCGCGAGAGAGAGAGAGAGAAAGAGAAAGAGAAAGAGAGGGAGCTCTCATGGCTGGCTTTCTCACAAAGGTCAAGAAATCATGTTAAGATGGCTGCCAGAGCACGGCGTGAAACCATAATCAAACATTTGACAGCGCCGGCAGAGAGTGGTGGGGGAGCTCTCACCATCCATCAGTGTGAATGGGACGGAGAGCCTATTTGCATGCATAGTGGTAAATAACATTACATTTGGACAGCATGCTAATGATAGCGGTCTAGCGCCCTCAGCTAAAGTTATCAGTAATGTATTCCGCCAGCAGAAAATGTCAGCCTATCCATCAGACAGCCGCTGATAGCAGTTATTGGGAGTAATTGGTTTAATTTCAAAAACTACATCGACAAGGAATCCCATTTGCGGCCCTGAAAGAAGGTAATTGTGAGCTATGAGAGGGAGGAG
This sequence comes from Alosa pseudoharengus, assembly GCF_046254945.1. NCBI lineage: Eukaryota > Metazoa > Chordata > Actinopteri > Clupeiformes > Clupeidae > Alosa > Alosa pseudoharengus. The sequence goes on along the minus strand of NW_027468650.1, from coordinate 28,987,972 downwards.
AGGGCAGGGGTGCGATAACATAGGTCATTTATTGATACTAAAATACATCATGTTGGGAGACAGTGTCTGCTTGTATTTATCCAAATTGGCTTGGCGAAAGCTGGAGTGGTGTTATTGTCAGTGCGTGGGAGGAGACTCATGAGGTGTGAGTCCGGAAAAGAGGGAGAGAGAGTGCATGTGAAGGCTGGGACAAATGGCCCCAGCAGGTGCTTCAGGCTTCAGGCAGGGTACAAAGTGGCCAAGGAAAAAACAGAGAAAGAAAAAGAAACACTCACACACCCACCCACACACACACACATCCAGGGGGACATCATGTTGCTTGCTGCCACCCGAGTTTTTCAGAGCGAAATTTGCCTGCAGGCGGCTGGCCCTGTCAAGCTCAGAAATGACTCCCATCTATTTTCAAAAGAAAACGCTCCTTGAAGCGACGGCACAGCTGAACAGCTGAGAAGGGCGCCGGGTCAAGAGTGATAATTGACCTTGACAAGAAAAATGAGCTTGTCTAGCAGAAGAAAAAAGTTCTTCAAGTGGAATTTATTCTTCAAAGAGAGCTAATTTTGCAACCACAATGGCAACGGGAACTTTAGGTAAATATAAAACACCTCTTCCTCCAGAAAGACAATCATATTTTTTTAATTTAGAAACTTATATGAAACCATATTATCTAGTGGGTTGTAAGGTTTTTTACCAGCATTTTGTTTTAAAAGCAGCAATTTTTTATCGTGACCAGGTCAGTGTGTTGACAGGGTGCAGAGATGTTCCTGGTGGCGTGGGGCAGTGTTGGCTGGCTCCCCGGTGCTGAGGCCAGGTGCGGCTGGGCCAAAGATAGCCGGGAGAGCCTTGGCAGGAGCAGATAATCCCCGCGAGGAACCACGGAGTGCCACTCTCGCTGATGGAAACTCTCCATGCAGTCGAGGCTTTTTAACGAGAGAGCTGGGTAATCTTGGATTAAACGTCTTTTCCTTTTTTTCCAACCATCTCTCTCTCTCTCCCTCTCTCTTTTTTTCCTGTCTGCGCAGTAAATCTCAAAGAGGTTGGCCCCTATCCCCTGAGACACAAATATTAGATCGGTTTCATCTGGGTAGTGCCATCCTGATCTCCGGAGCGGTCACTCGTGTGTTCTGTCCCAACATGTCACAGTGAGGTCGCGCTTCAGACACGTGCAAATCCATGACAAGACTGCAGCTAGCTCTACAAACACTCTAATAACTTCCTTCCTCCCTCCCTTTCTCTCTTTCTTACTTTCTCTCTTCCTTCATCCCCTACTTCTCCTCCCTTTCTCTCTCTGCTGCAAGAGTTGAATAAGTGTGAGTGCATGCAGTCTCAATCCCCTGAGATCCCTAGAATAACACAGCATGATTTCAGACTTCCTCAACAGTACAGTGGGGTAAAGCAGTGTGTAGTAGCACAGCGACTTATTAAAGATTTACAGGCTGTGTGTATTGGTAATAAGAATGTGCCTGATGGGAAAACAAGGACATAGAGGCTACAGTATAGTTCAGTTTAACAAGATGTATGGGACGTTTAGTTCAATCTGACACAGCATTCACCACTTGTGAGATTCTGGAATGGCGCAGTACTACTGGAGACCTGTAGAGGGCAGTAGCGAGCCTGAGAAGAAGCAGGCTGAAACAAACAAACACACACACACACACACACACACACACACACACACACACACAGAGAGCCTGCTGAAGGACATTACCATGACTCACACTCCCCGACTTTTCAAATGTGGCGAATAAACCCGAGAACTCAAATCAAAGCGACCCAATCCACTCCGCCTCGCCTGGCTGCCAGGCAGTGAGCCTGAGCCTGAGCTGAGCTGAGCTGTGCTGTGCTGTAAGACGTCGGGGCTCCGGGTCCCCGCGGCTCAGCCTGTTTGTGACGGCCTTGTGGTGATGTGTGGAGGAGCGGGTGTATATTATGCCGAGCGGAGCGGCTGAATGAGAGGCGTGTGGCCTCAGGCTCTGAGGCGGTCATTAATAGTCCTCTCAGCGCTGGTGCTGCCGAGCCGTCTGAAAGAAGCCGTTTCTTCTCTTCCTTCGAGCGCTATCTTGGAGCGGCAGTGACTAGTAGCACAGGGCAAACGAAGCGAGGGAAGGAAAGAGGCAGAGCCTTGAGAGGGAATGTGGGTAAGGAGGGGGGGGGGGTGGTGGAAAGATGGGGGAACTGAGGAGAGCAAAGAGGAGAGGAGGAAGTGGTGTGTGTGTGTGTGTGTGTGTGTGTGTGTGGGGGGGGGGGGGGGGTTGGTAAGTTTCCACGCCATACACCCCTTGGGCAGAGCTGAGGGGAGCGATACGATTGGGGGCAATTAACAAAGCAGCACTGACATCCTCCCGCTGCCATCTGTCGCCATGGAAACTGCTCGGCGTTGCTTTTTATTTACTGATGGAGTGAAGGAGGGAGAGAGAGTGTGTGAGAAACAAAAAAAAGAGAAAGAGAGTGAGAAAGAAAGATTGAGAGAAAGAGAGATGGAGAGAAAGAAAGATGGAGGCAGTGAGAGTGAAGCGAGAGAAGGACGAAAGCAGAGAGAGGCAGAATGGCTGCAAAGTGCAACTGCCAGGAAAGCACAAATAATCAAAACAGGCTCTCATTCACACCTCGGGGATCTGGGCTCTCTAAGCTGAATTGGAGCTCACCTGAGTGCATACAAAGGCTGCTACCTCAATGGCAGCACACTGTGGAATAGGGATATAATACAGAGTGTGGCAGTCTGCAGGATCTGGGCCAAAACTGGGCCAGAACAGGTTTTTGCTATCAGCAATTCTATCTGTGTGTGACAGGTTAACCTGAGGACGAGCAGGATTTGGTGAGGTGCCAGCCAGATTAGGCAATAAAGACCTTAACATCACCCAAAAACACGTCTGGCCTTGCTTGTATGCCAAGGTAAGAAACCAGCTTTGACAGGTCCTAACAAATTACTATACGTTTCCCACAAAGGCAATGTACCTTTGATTGACAGATGAAAAAGAGGCAAAAGACACTTGTGCTAATGAACTAAGCTTGATGCTGTGTGGGGAGTTGCCAGCAGCAACAAAACCATGCATACATTTTAAACCATATTCACACATTCTAAAATGATGCAGTCAGCTCCTTGGCGCTTGACAGAGATACCAAAACAACTCACTGTAGCCCACTTTTTTTTTTTGTTCTCCGTTTCACCTTCCTGTCACACCCTAAGCCCCGTGTGACAGATCAAGTCTTCAGTTTAGCGTCTGAGGTAGAACTGCGGGGTGTTCTAGTCCAGTGTTCTAGAACAGTGAGCATCACCTTTGCTCCTCATGAATGACAGAGCAGCATGGAGTGAAGACTCCTACCTACTGCAGTCCTGCTGAAATACACCCCATTCACAAAATCTTCTGAGCAGTATTTTAGGTGCTCACACAGGTGAAGCTGCGACACAACCTGCATGGTTGCTACTTTATTCCAAAATCTAAAGAGGATGTGTGTCAAAGCAGGAGTTATGAAGAAAGCATACCAAGGGCATATCACCATTAGCAACACATACACACACGCGTGCACACACACACACACATTCTGTCTAAGGTGATGGGGAACAATGTCCACTAGATTGATTCAGTGACCATCTGGAGTGGAGACGGAAAAAACTATGACACTGCACAAGGGATTGAACCTTCCTGTGAGATAAAATGTATGTTTGACAGCCAGCTCTGGCAGGCTGACGTCTTCTGTCCATCCCTCCCTCCCTCCCTCATCCACTCGCAGCCAGCAGGGGAAACTCTAATTGGGTGGCGGGGGTGGCACGACACAGGGGAGATTCCCTGCGACACCCCAATTCCTGACCTCCATTAGGGGCCGAAATGAGAGGGAAGAGGACGAGCTGGGCCCTCTCTATCACTCTGTGACATCGCTCCGACAGCCACCCCGGGACCGCGACCCATGCTCGGAACTAGAATGAGCGTCCGGTGCGGCCCCGCGATGAGGTAGGCTCATTCTGCCCCGACTTGACCTCCCCTACCTGCCTGCCTCCGAGGGCAACTCATTACATGAGTGAATGCCCCCTAGCGCTGTGCCATCAGCAGCCGGGTGGACCGTCCCATAGCTCCCACTCACAGCCGCTTCACAGAGCCTGAGAGAATGACGGCAGTCAGGCAGGAAAATGGAGATGAGAGGGCAGTGTTCCCCATACATTGACTTATTTGTGGCGGCTCACCACAATATCAACATTGACCACCACACAATGATTTTCCAGGTTGTGCTAAATTGTGCTTAAATCTGGTTAGCATCATAACCACGCTGTGCTAATTTGTTAAAAACAAATTGTTGCATTCTAGTTAATTCTGCAAACCTACCACCACAAATAGAATTCAATTCTGTGGGAAACACTAGAGGGAGACCCATGGGGAAGTGGTGGCGGGAGGGGATGGGGGTTGAATCTGGGGATGGTGCGGGGTGTGTGTGTGTGTGTGCCGTGGGTGGGGGATGGGGGATTCCACTTCTGTGGGCACGCGGTGAGTTCACCCTCAGCACATCACATCGCCTTCCCTCTCTCAGGAGGCATCTCTCTCACTGCAACCCCTCCCCGGCCCCATCCACGTCCATTCACACAGCCCAAATTGCACTTGACAGGCGCTCCCCAGACGAGCCCGCTTGACTAGCTGCAACAAATGTGCAATTTTTCTAGCTGAAGCCACCTGCTTAGCGCTCACACCAGGCTCCTCAGCTGGAGGACAGAGGGGCTGGGGGATAAGGAGATGATGGGGGTGGTGGCTGGATGAGGTGCTGCAGACGGTTCTACCTATCCGGCATTTCATGACAATCATCCCAAAAACTAATATTATGGTGGGCAGGAAATGATAGTAGCAATAGGGGGATATAATGGTATGTATGTATGTGTGTGTGTGTGTGTGTGTGAGAGACAGAGACAGAGACAGAGACAGAGAGAGAGAGAAAGAGAGAGAGAGAGAGAGAGAGAGAGAGAGAGAGAGAGAAACCTGGCTGCAGCTCTGTTTGGCAGATGTAACATGATCATTTCAGATTATACCTGCCAAATGAAACATAGTAATTACCTGTCTGTTTGCTTCCTGGAATCTGGAGTAGGTAACATTTTTTTTTTTTTTTAATTTCATCCTTGACAACAGGGTAGCCTAGACAGTCACCACATATCCAGTTTAGAAATTCAGAAAAGTAAAACATTCCATCACCTGGCCCACATAATTTGAGAATTGTCTGCCTTACCATCAGCCGACACGTAGAGTGAATAACAGGTAGGCTAACAGCCTAGCGTATTTGGCAGATACATAACTAGGCTGGGAAATTGGTGACTTCAGTGTTTATTACTGGATACAATATGTTTGTTTATTTATATCATAATATCACACTAACAGCTATGCTTCCCATTGTGTATATGTGATTCCAAGATCAGGCAATTTAGAAAGCACAAAACACTTTGTGAATTCGACTAAAATACTAGCACTATAAAGGGATTTAACCACAAAATGATAGCGTATTGTGACAGTCTCCCCAAGATTCACTTCAACCCAATGGAAGACCAATTTAGTGCCGCGTCAGAGCATCCACACTATTCTGTGTTTGTTTTCGTTTTGTTTTGATCTCCGTCAACATACTGTACACGTTTGCAAATTACAGAATCTTGTCAGCATTGGACACCCAGTCAGTGATTGGGGGACACCTGAAGCGCAGATCACAAGACTGCAAATCACCCATTTACGAATACGATGTCGCAACTGAATTGGACTGCACTACAGAATGCTACTAAAGACAGCAAGGCCAGTAAAGCTTGCATTTCATTCTCCATGTTGCATTTATGTATTCAATTGCTGTAAGCCTAGTAGTGGAAGTCAAAATGAGTTATGGGGAGTCAAGAAACACCAGGCTGACAAGGTCCAATCAGAAAGGGAACATTGCGTCATCATTTTCAGATGTTTGCAGATGTTACCTTTACAGATGTTACCTGTCCACATGTTACCTGAACACACAGCCGACAGAGTTTTCAAATCGGTTCATTTCAGGAGGTCCAAAACGCTGGAGTAGTGTAGACAAGAGGCGCAAACATAACAAAAGTGTTTCGAATCTAAATGAAAACGGAATAGTGTAGCATTAGGCTGTTGGCCTTTAGCACGTCACTACCTCTTCCCCTCCAACTTTTCCCCCCCAAAATACACTAAGCCACACACTTGGGTGTATGTGTGTGTGTGTGTGTGTGTGTGTGTGTGTGTGTGTTTGTGTGTGTGTGTGTGAGAGAGAGAGAGTGTGTGTGTTTGTGGTGGATTTGGGCTTTTAAGATGAAGCCTTTCCCCCTATGGGGGTAATCCTGCACACCTTGAGGCCCTGCTTTAAACCTGTCACCATCTGCAGAGAAAGAGAGACAGAGAGAGAGAGAGACACAGAGAGAGAGAGAGAGAGAGATGGAGGGTGGAAAAAAATAGGCTAAAGCGTCACCTCTCTTAGCTCAGCCACTGATAGCTATCGCGATCTCCTGCAGCGGTGATGCCGGCACCACGTGGAGAGGAGAGGAAAGGAGCGGTGTGGAGTGAGCTGAAAGTGGATCGGACGGGCGTGCAGGCGAGCGGCCCACGCGCACTGATAAGGCCCTGCACCTGCGGCAGCACTCAGCGGGAGATGGCCATCAGCAATCAGCTGTCCGCTCGAACTGATGGGATATTAAAGCCTCGCAGGTTTGGGTGAGAGGGAGTGGTGGCTAACGCGGGGTGGAGGGCATATGGAGGTGGAAGGGTGGGGGGTTAAAGCTGAAACCACCTTTCCTGGAAAAGTCTAATCCTGTGGACACCTCACCAGCCTCACACACAAACACACACATACACACAAACATATTCTTGACTAAATGTATGACTACATGTATCTACATTCTTCAGCATCCACATGTAGCTATATAGCCCAGCCAACCTTAGTGGCAGAGGGAAAGTGCTGTTAGGGACTTTCTGGGGCACAGAACAATAAAAAGGGGAAAAAAACTGAGAGCAATAAAAAAAACAGGTAGTCTGAACTTTTGTAGACTGCTGTAGTGAGAAAAGAACACAGAATATGGTATTATGCTAGAAAATGCTGATTCCTGTTCTATAAGACAAGAGAAGAAAAGAGAAGAGAAGAAGGAAACCTTTCTTTCTACTCATCCACAAAGGGACACACCCATGACCATAACCAAAACATGGTGCATGGTTTTGACTTTCCTTTAGGAAAATAAAGCAGAAGTTCTTACTCATTCACTCCACAGCTCTACTTCTAAAAAAAAAATGCACTAGACTGCAATGCAACTATCTGGGGATCCTGCCAAAACTGCAACCATTTTGGAGAGTAAAGTTTGTGCAACTCCACAAGGCTAGACTACCACCACAATCGTCATTCCATCCCTCTACAGGGAAGTGTGACAGCCAGATGGGGCTTTTCAAGTCACAGCGCGGCGGGACCGTCAGCGACGTTCCTGTTTCAAAAAGAGAGGAGAAAAAAAAGAAAGAAAAAAAACACCACCCACTCCGCCCTATCCAACTCTAGAGAACGCAGCGACAGTGCTGGTGAGAGCTACGCAACCGCGCCAGATGGGCGCTCCTTTGAGCTCGGCACCTAGTGCCTCTGTTGGCCCACGTGACGGAGGGGCCCCTGGGAAAAGCTCACCTGTTTCACTTACACAACGTAGCCCTCCGCTCTCACTGTGCTACCACTGGAAAGCACATTAACAATTCTGGTGAAGGACCCGCCTAGCGCACCTGTCACTGTCAATGCAGAGGCAGCCATGCTAGCCCTGACTGCCTGGTGGTATGGCTCATCTGTAAAGCACACTGCCTAGGAAGATATCCAAATATGGTATGCAATGCCAGCTGAACATTCTCTGAAAACATGCCCTTTGCTGGAAAGATGGTTTGGTTACATAAATAATATATCATCATCTCATTCACAAGAGTCATTCAGTAAACACTTTAATCCAAATCGAGTGGGTTAAATCAGTTAGCCTATAGCTAGCTATTAGCCATTAGCTAAAAGGGTGTTAGACTACAATAGGTTATTGCATGCACAGGAAAGAGAAGGGTATGTATCCTCTCATTAAACGGGTTGACGGAATATAAGCTTATTTCCCAAAAAGTTGGGAAACAATTTACACTCTTCAAGAGAGCTCAGATATTGGCATGTTAATAAAAAACACGTTTTTAAAGAAAATATGAATTGATACCATTCGTCGTTCATCATACTCTTTATGTCACTTTCTTTTCGAATATAGGGCCTTGTAGAAAATCAATGAGATTGCCATACAAACTTTAATAGTTTGGTCATACTGAGAACATGTTTGTCTTCCTCCAAAGTTTGGCCTGACTATGGACAATGCTTTTAAAGATATTAATGGGCAAACATTGCTTCACAAATAATGTGTTTGTCAGGCTGTCAAACTGAAATAATATCAGGGGCTGAAAGAATATAAAGACATAGGATTTAAACAGAAATATTTTACAGGCTTTAGATCACATTCACAATATAGACAAGGTCTAAACAAAATATGAAATGGTGCATAAACAGCCTCATCTGATCTGACACAAAATGAACCACTGCTATATGATGAGAAAAAAAAATCACATTAGAATGAAATTATATGGTGAACTGAAAACTTAAAGATAAAGAGAAAGTCCAAGGTCGTAGCAAGTGAAAGTAGTTGACAGAAAGACAGGCAGAAAGAGTGAGAAAAGGAATAAGTGAGTGAATGAGTGAGTGAGAGAGAGAGACAGAGAGACAGAGAGAGAGATTGAGAGATGGATGGAAGAGCTCTACAGTGTGCGGTTCCACATGGTCAGGTCAGCATTCCTACCTGCTGCTGACGTATTCTTCATCGTCGTTGTCTTCCTTCTTCTCTGGTGGAGCTGGTTCACCAGCGGCCTGGTGCTTTTGAACCACCCTCATACCTCCCACTTTCACTGTGAGATGAAAAGAATGTGATTAGAAGCTTTTAGCTTTATGATATTGGTGTTGCATATCTTACTGATGTTAAAGCCTAGCCTAATCCATGTAAAAACACAGGAGCTCCACCACCACTCTAATGCATTTTGAAACACGGGGCTATTACAATAAACATGTAATAGTATTTTCTTGATCTTGTAAACCAACGTAACTAGATGTGTTTGGATGTGTTAGATGTGGTCAAACTGTGTTGTTAACGTGCCACAAAAGGCAACTTACACCTGATGCCAAAGTTCAGGCCGCCGCCTCCACATAACCACTATGACCTAGTTATGCTAAGACCACGTACTCGTACTCATACCGTTATCTGATTTCTTATCGGGTCAAGGAGAAACGGTAATGGATCTTAACTAACGCAAACATAATGTACAGAAACGCATGCAATGAAGATTGTGAGCATATTTTTTAACTTGGCACAACTTGATTTGTAATCCGTTTTTTTCTATTGGCGTCTAGTCTATACTCTCATTTACCTCTGACAGTATATTATATTTCTAACTGCAGTCACTCCGCTGAATTTCAATTTATATTTTAAAACTGTATTCTTTGAAACCCTGCACTCTGTAGATGAAGACTAAACAGTTGTTGGCTAGCCAGCTATGTTAGCCTGAGTTAGCCAGCTAACTACATGCAATTATAACGTTAACGTTACTGTCAAATAGATGGCATAACCAGTAACGTTTAAGACCCTGATGGACTGCATGTTTCACTTGTACTGACAAGACACACGGCTACTGCAACTGATTAAGACATGCACAGACTTAGTTAACTACCAAGCTAGCTAGTTAGCTTAAAATTACCAGCTGTTATCGAATGACCATCATCGTGATGTTTACACTAGTAGTGATTTCTCATCAGTAGCAGCTAATGAAAAAAAAAATACAAGGAAATACCAGCAGGGAGATGTCCAGCTTTGGTTTCGATTTTCTCTTTAGGAGGTGAAGACATCTCTATTCTTATTCTAATTAGTTAACAAGAAAGCCAAGACAATATATTTCAGGGGTGATTTTCCCGTTTCCCAGGCAAAAGGTAACGTTAATGCTGACTTCACTCGACTTCGTCGTCAACGTGGCTTTTTCCTGCTCATTGTTTGGCAACGGTACGTGATGACGACAGATCCTTTCCCTAACAAATAGGAAGACTTCTTGAAATATGACGTTAACTCGTAGGGAAAATACTGTATGAATAAAAAACCCTCTATGAATATTGCAGTTTCAAAGTATAATAGAATGAAGTAATTTCGTAATCTTAGCCTTGTTATAATCCAGTTATCGACTTCAAATTCAAGGTTCAACATAGCACATGTAGCGCCTAGTCATTTTAGGAGGCTTTTCCTGACCACAGGCTACTGAGCTGCACATGGCAGGGAAACAAGACATCGCATTTTAACCGGACATCTAATTCAACTCCGCAAAGGTTATTTTATTTGATTGTTCATGATAGCCAATAGAAATAGCCATTTAGATTTTCGGATTGATTTTGAGATGCATAAGCAATAGGCTTGGCTTATTCTTGCACAGCCTATGTAGATAAATGATAATGCCAACTAGGCCCATCCCACACAGCACTGGGTCCTACACAGAGTCAATTTCTCTACTCTGGGCCTGTACTTATTCAGTCCAGTCCTTGTCCAGTATTACAGAGATTATATCCTAAATATGCAAGTAGGCTATGTTTCAGATGAAGATTCACACTTGAGATTTAAATTCCTTTCATGAAAGGGCCTAGCAGGCTTCAGAAGGTGAAGTAAATTCTTCAACTGCTTTCTGCTGCTCAATTTCACCAATGTATTGGGTAGCCTACCAATAATCTAATTAATGTAGTCAGAAATTCAATAGATGCCTGTGCATCTCACCAGTCCCTGCGACAAAACTAATGACTTGGTAAACATCAATAGACAACCATGTTTAAATGCATTGGTTAACATGCCCAGTGTCTTTTTTTCTTCTGGAGACAAGCGTGAAAGGAAGTCACACTGTTTTACTGGGTAGATTGTCATGGAAACGTGCACAGCACTCTGAATAAAGACAGATGGAAGTGGTTTGTGCTCGGGTGACATGTGACCACTAGAGGGGAGGCTTGTCCCTTAATGAACATGCACCTATCTAATTTCACTGTAGCCAAAGCCATTTGAAGCATATAATAGTTTCCAGTAGACACACCGAGAGTACCAAACATTCTTTTCATCTCCTGAGATTTTTTTTGCAATTTTTGTTTTGCAACTAATTGGACAGTCCTGAAGTGAACACATTCTTCACACTGACAGTTGTCTTTATCTCATCTCAAGGTATTTCTGTACTTCTGTACTGTACTGTAGATTTCCATCATCTTTAGGTTTACCCTCTTGAGCAGGCATGGCTGAAGTAGCATCCATTCTGGGGCCAGTTAAGGATCTGGTGAAAACAGCATGGGGACATCAAAGTCCTGTCAAGATGCTCAAGATGACCCAGGCAGGCAGGCTGACAGTGACAGAAGACAGGTGACACCTCCTTTACACCCAGCATTCCTGCCCTTCACTCTGCTCTGCTATCACATGACCTGGCTAGTGTAACTCCATATTGACAGGCCCAAGATTTTGACTTCTGACTTTGACTTCTTCCTATGGAGCTGATGGCATAGCAGCAGAGATTATTATGACAGGCCACGTGGTGTGGGTTTGTGTGTGTGTGTGCGTGCACGTGCTTGCACCCAAGTATGCCAGAAAGATCATGAGACTGAGCGAATAATTGAATAATAACTCTGAATAATTATGGCTAACATAACATGATGTGAATATAAAAACATAAATACAGTATATTAAGGGATGCTTGAATTACCAGACTTGACCACCCTTTTTTCAGACCTGCCATGTTTAGAAACGCATGCCTTGTGCCTTTTCTTTGTCTCAGCATAGTCGATTTGATAGTTGATATTACACAATGATAATGAATATCAAACACGCACAATTACTTCGAATCTCAAACACTGACAGCCATAAGGCATGTGATGTCTCCAGCAAATGGCCAAATGAGATTGTTCTCCCCATGAATAATTCTGTTTTGGAGGTCTGAAGTGTCTTGGCTGAATTACATTTGTGCATTGTCTAATCGGAAATTGATCAGGCGCCAAATCCCCAGCTCGGCCCGAGCAGTGATGAGCCATGCAGCCATGCTGTTAGCCAGGGAGGAGGGAGAAGAAAGTTCCTCTTCCTGCTCTATTTGTGCAAAGTTCAAATGGATCACATTTGTTAAACCGAAGACCCTTTTTCATGCCACATTAGATTATTCTCTCACACACCTTCTTACACACCACACAAAGTTCCCTCGACAGAAAATGTAACTTTACTAAAACCACCATACATAATCATCCAAGGCAGTGGCAGGAATTTTGGGTGAATAGGAGCATATATCCAGTGCAACTGTACCAATACTTGGCCACTGAATGAGAGGCTGCATTGCAGGCGAACTGAAAATCTGCAGTTAGGCATGAGACAGGTGCGAGAAATCTAACCTTCAAGCTTAGAGAGAAAGTCTCTCCCTGTGTCTCTTTTGGTCTCCCTATTGTATTCATCAAAATCTCCAATCAAATTCTAAAGAAACACACAATGGCACTGCAGTAAACAGTTGTGTTTATGTCAATTGTATGGTACAAATTAAAAATAGGTATTGAGTTTGTGGCTTCCATGGATCTGAGCTGACAAACTAAATCATTTCAAAAACACTTGTCTAGTTTTAATTTTTTCTGGCATGGGAACAAATCCACAAGATGGATTTTTCGCACAGTACTTTTGATTGAAGAATTAAAAAAAAAAGATGACATTCATTTGCAACATTCTAGATTCTATTCACACCTTTTCAACACAGAAGTTTATTCATGCGGGTAACCAACATTGAAATCTGCCATCTTTCCAGAACACTTTTTTTTTTAAATCATCAGTTTTATCAGTTATAAACTAATTAAATGTCATGTTTTAGACACCAGTTGCAAAGTCTTTTGTTACTTATGTCTTGCTTTTCAGCTGAGCTTGAGCAATATAAGACTGAACGTTGACAGCAGACAGAGATTGAGGCATTAGGGGAGACAGAAATACAAATGCCCTTAAATGGAAAGACAAATGCCCTTAAATGGAAAGATATATCCCTCTGTACAATATACCTTTTTAGAGGTTGAACACCAGAGCCAATAAAATACTACCATACTGTGCGGCTGTGTGTGTGTAGTTTGGCTGCAGGCATCTACTCCCCATTGTCATAAAGATGCAGTGGGTAACACTTTCAGAGGCTAGGTGACAGAGTGGTGTGGTCAGAGAGGACATATTAAGTGCCGAGTATGTCCACTCTTACACAAATCGGCCTTAGGGTTGAGTAGTGGCACGCTCCTCCTCACTGTGCCATGGTCCTTTGAGGGTTTGTGTGGCCCATGCTGGTAGTTCAAGTTCAGGTCCACGTTTATTGTCACATGTAATAAAGATGTCACATCAATACACCAGTAATTAAATTCTTAGACGCCAGCTGAACTTCACAGAGTAAGTTAAATAGAAATAATGAATAACAATATTAAAAATAGTTATTTAAGTCTTAAATGCAAAAAGAACGATATAAGAACATGTAATTAAAGTGGCAATGGTAAACTGCAGACAGTAAGTCACTCTAAACACTAAAGTGTGTAGGGTGATTATATGGAATGTGTACTCTTTTAATAGTGAAATATTGTCAGAATAAGTGTTCTTGCCACAATGACAGTTCATTATCCTGATGGTTTGTGGATAAAAAACTGTTTCTGAATCGGATGGTACGGGTCCAAATACTCTTATACTGTCTGGCTGTGCAGGTCCTGGATGGTTAGTAGCTCAGTCCTTGTGATGCACTGAGCTGACCACCCCCTGCAAAACTTTGTAGTCATGGGCAGTGCTGTTGCCGTACCATGCTGTGATGCTGCCAGTTAGGATGCTCTCAATGGTACTGCAGTAGAAGTTGTTAAGTATACCGCTGTCCTTACCAAACCTCCACAGCTGCTGAAGAGTTGTTGTCTTGCAGCCTTTGTGACTACACCTATCTGGTGGGACCAGCTCAGATCCTCGCTGATGATAATCCCAAGGAAGTCTCTCCACTGCTGTGCCTCTGATGTAATTGAAGGTACTGCTCTCCTCCTTGCAGCCTCCTGTACAGACTCCTCCACAATCAGCTCCTTGGTTTTACTAACAGCAGGTTGTTGTCCTGACACCATGATGTTAAGGTTACCCCCTCTGCTCTGTAGGCAGACTTTTCTCCGTGTGTGATGCAGACGATTATGGTGGTGTAATCAGCAAACTTGATGATAGTGTTGGAGATGTGTGTGACACTGCAGTCATAAGTGAACAGTGTGTGCAGTAGGGGACTTAGCAGGAGTGCTTCTCCAGAGCTAAGAGCGGATAACAATGTCTCTTCATGTTGCAGGATGGATCACTGTAAACTGGCAGGCTGGTTGAATCTGAAAGCTTTTCCTTTCCACCGGGTTGGTTGAGGTGGGTCTTCCAGGTTCAGAGAATGGAATCCTTATTGAGTGCGCCAACAAACTGGATTTGTGAACTACAGTATAGCATGCTTCAGGACCAAGGCCATAGAATGTAAACCATGTAAGTAAAACATGTAAATGCATAACAGTAGAAAAACATTAAAACCACACTTTATGACATGATCAATTCCTGCCGACCATTTTGAGAAAGAGTAAGACCAGATAGGGAGAGTGTGTATATCTACAGGTTACCCTCTTTATTTCATCCAACCAGAAACAAGATAAAAACAGTGGACCATTTAAACGATGGAATCAGGTTGATCAATCCTGCAACAAATAGCTAGAACATTTAGCATATGACCATATGCTATATTTTCAGATGTGATGTTTGGAAGTTTAAAGACAAAATAAGTGATGTAAGTAAAAACATGACATAAGTGACGATTCATGATAATGAGTTATCATGAAAAACACAGCATTTCAAAAGCCACTGCCAAAGCATATAATCATTAAGCTTACCATTAACTCACAAATGTTTCTTTTGGATCGGTTCCAATGGTGGTACACTGTAGACATAAAAAGTGTGAGGCAATTAACCCCAACACCATTACCTCTGTTGACAATATCAAGTGTAACACATCCTCTTACAAGTGTGACCCATATCTGTAGTTCAGATTTACAATACATGTTGTGTTGATTCTCACATTTTTTTCTGTATGATGGCAATCAGTTCAGAACAGCTATGCAGATTTCTGAGAATTATTTATTGTCCTGGCATCAGAACAGCCCAAATCCAGAGTGATTATCTATGAAGCTCAACAAAAAAAGCAGCACAGCTCAACCCAGGAGGTCAACATCTTCAAGTGTTGGTTTTCTATTCCCGCTTGGAATGATTGAGATAAACAGAGTGCATTTACACAAGTCTCTTTTTACTTCTTCTCATTTGCTTTTGGTGACACTGACATCTGCACATAAAAATTATATATGTATAATTTTGTATATATATTTGTATATTTATATTTGCATGTATTTATATATATAATTCTCATTTTCTATTAACATTGCAGTCTAATACCTCACTTTGTTTTTGTCATGGAAAATCAAACAGTAGAAGTCGGCTGTTGGGAAGGACACCTCTTCCAAAACGGTTCAACATACAGCACACACTTACTAACAACAAGAGACAGATTTGTACATCTTTCAGAGGGAATCGAGCTCTTAAAGATTTTGCCCTCCTGGTTATTGTCTTTTTTTCTCCTTTTGTTTGCGTAGACATACTGTTACTTAGCATTAAAACACAATTTTAAAACAAATAAAATAAGTGACAGTGTGCAGAGGTTATACCTAGTTGTGGAAAGGAAACGTCAGCTGGCCTCGACAACTCTCCAAAGTCCTCATCCAGATGTTTAAAAAAATTTGGCACAATGTCAGTCATTGTCTTGTGTAAGCACGTAAAAACTGAGATACTAGTGGAACAGATAGTTTTTTTATGCCAATATGGATGACCAACATTTGTATTTATTATCTTTTAAGAGTATCATTTGATAGAGAAAGGAAAAAAAAGATCTGATATAAGTGAAAATCAATAGGATCTATTTCAAATATCTACATCTAATTTTTTAGGCAGTGAAAAAGCACTTCATTAACAAAGAGGGTGGAATGATGCTGTTTGAACTATCTCTGAACTGCTTCAAACATTTGTTTAGTTGCCACAAACTCACATTATCAGAACAAACAATACTGCTATGCATGTCCTTCTTGCTGTTAAAACATACTTTTGTCTGGAAAGGGGACATTGATGATTGATACATATTTTGAAGTCTTTTTTTTCTTTACTTTTGTACCATAAACAATGTCCAAAGCCACCGGATGACCGTGGCATCCGTGTAATATACACAATGCACTTGTATCTCTGCAATGTACACCAAATACTTTACATCAACAAATTAAAAAAGTACAAATCAAAAATTAAAAAGACAAAAATATAGAGCAAAAAGGCTTGGGGAAGAACCTTCTTGTACAGATTGACATTCCATCAGTTTAAGATGAAGCCTTTTTTCACCTCTCAAAGGAATGGTGTACAAAAAAAAGAAAGAAACGGTGAAAAGCTGTTCCCACCAATCTTGTAAACAACTCATTTTCTTGTGCTTCGTCTCACTTTTTCCGCTGCAGTACTACCATCATGTCATTCTCTCTTCATCTTCATTACGTCAACGGGATGTCCTCATGACTACTCTCATACTAAGTGCCTTTTCTTATCTCTCATCTGCTCATGTCTTTCCCACCTCTCCTGAAAATCTCGATTTGCCTTCATGCACAACTAGACTCACTGATATCACTTGACTTCTAAACTGTGGCTTGAAGCCCAAACTCCAGGAAAACCAGCTTTGAACAAACTGAACTCAACAAACAATGTTTTGTGGCATGCACATGCACAGTCAGCCACCCCCCCTCCCTTCCCCACCTGTCAAGACCAGTCGATTGGTCCTGTGCTCAGCCTCTCTCACCCGCAAACACCCAACAACCATTCCCCGACCCTGGCCACACAAACACACTAACATACACATACACACAAAACCCACACACAACCTCCCAAGACCCTAGACCCAGGAGTCTGGCGAGGCTGGGTAGTGACTCGTCTCATAGTTGAGTTCGCTATAGGGCCGGGCGGCGGAGTAGAAGTCCACATAGTTCCCGGTCGACTTGAGGCCCAGGTGCATACTGAGATCCGCGGCAGGTGCGGCACGGTGCACCTGGTCCTCCAGGAACGCCTCCTCGAAGCTCCGCGTGGAGTTTTGGAAGGGCGGGAGCGTCTCGTAGTCCTTGCGGACAACGCTCTCCTGAGGGGCAGGTTGCGCAGCGGTAACCTGGAGACACATAGAGGTCAGAGGTCAAACGTCGGGGTCTGTTTCTATTCTAAGTTTGGCTCTGGCCTCTGGCTCTCCAAGGTAATGCTGTATGCCAGCACAATGCTGTAGTATGGAAAGTAAACAAAAGACTGATATTTTTTTATTTGCAACTTTTTGAGCTTGAGATAAACTAGTCACTAGTTGTAGCAATGTTACCATCCAAACAGCCTAATAGCAATGTAGCCATGACTAATTAGAGAGACTATACATTAATACATGGCAAGAATCTGCTGAATTTGCATATCACTATACGAGAAAATGAGAAGGCACTTTTGATTGGGTTAGAAAATGGAATTTTTTAAGACACTTGGAGCACCCAATAAACCACTAAAAGGAAGCAGAATACGAAGGGTGTATGTGTGCATGCGTGTTAAGTGCAAGACGGGCTCGAGGCATCGGTGGCAGCTGTGAGATGAGTCTGTGCCAGATTTGGGCTTATCAGAGAAGACCCCCCCCCCCTCCTCCCTCCTTTCCCTTTTCCCTCCTCCTGCAGCTGCCAAGAGAAACAGCCATCTTAGTTGAATCAGTTAGTCATTATAGGCCTCGACTTAGACTGTTGCCAAACACAGAGTGTCTGTGTGTGTGTGTGTGTGTGTGTGTGTGTGTGTGTGTGTGTGTGTGTGGGGGGGGGGTCTTTTTTTGTGCTCCAAAATGTAAAATCAGGGAGAGCTCAGCAGAGTTGCCACCAGATGTTTCATAAAAATGAATGTAGGCATATGGAGCCATGAATTCATTGGTGTAATTGAATCTATAAAGTCTTGTGAGCAACATCTGACCCTTTTCTTTAACTAACAGACAGAGACAGACAGTTGGCCCACTTATTATATACTAACGAGGACTTTTTTATGGGCTCCCTCAAAACAAAAAATGCAAATCCTCGCAAACAGGACCGGATTTATAATATGCCATAAACGGTGCATAGCATCTGCAGAGTATTTCTTTTTTTATATATTAATTCACAGCAGGGTGATAATAATCACCAAAATGTTTCTGGAACGTGACATAAAAGGTTGATTGATGTGAACTCGGTGCATTCTCCAGTGCTTTTGCACAGAGCACAGACAGACGTTAAAAAAGTACAAGATGTGAAGAGATTGGGATGGGTTTTTTTTGGTGGAGAGTCAGGACGAGCTGAAATAAATATTTGTTCCCCTCACCTGGTTGTGTTTGAGCTCTTCATTAGAAGCTGTGTAGGCGTTCTGGTACAGCGTGGAAGTTCCACAGGAGATTTGCACTGTGAGATGAGATGAGAGAAAGAGAGAGAGAGGAAAAGAGAGAGAGACAGAGAGAGGGAAAAGGAGAAAGAGAAAGATCTGTGTGAAAGCTCAAAAACAAAGAAGAGTGCAAATGCCACAGCCTTCTCTGGGAATTAATATGTCACAGTGTTCACAGCGTGAACTTGAGTGAGCTGTCAGTTGGTTTGAAGGGAACATATACAAGAACAGCCAGACAATAAGTTTGACTGAAAAGGTCATCTGCTGTCTGGGTTAATGCACACTTTTTGCTCGTTTAAATTCATCAATATGAAAACTTGTCACTCGGCATCTGAGAAATAAGTATCAGCCATGAATGATCAATGTCACAAATGTCAACATCTACATACACACCATGTCTCACGACAGCTGTGTGTGAAGTTCCCTATGCTATGCACTGGCTAGGTGAGGTCTGAAGAGTAGGGTGGGGACAGTCTGATGACGGCAAGAACAGATTGAGACCAAAACTGTAGGAGACTACACATGACTGCCAGCCCCTCCAACACACACGTGTGCTTACCTGCCATGGCGTCTTTCCTGGATGTGTGCTCGCCTTTGTTTCCATGGTAACTGGCGTTGGTGCCAGTGGACTCGTAGTCGGTCTTGCGCTCCTTGAGGCTCACCATCTCCCGGGGCGAGGCGGGGGCACTGGCTGCAGATCACCCACATAATAGGCAGTAAGTGGCTGGCATTAGTGACGGGACAGATAGCCCTGGCACCAGTCCTCACACACACACACACACTGGCAAGGGGATTTGTTTCTTCTCTCTCTCTCCCTCTTTCTTTGCCTAGATCCAGAAGAAAACATATGCTCTCCCACAACTCTTTTCACTCTCTCATTCTGCTCTTTCTCTTTTCTCTCTCCTCAATTCTTCCTCTTCACCTTCCCCCTCTCCTCTCCATCTCTCTCTCTCCCTCATTTCTCTCTCTTCTTATTTCTCTTCCTCTCCCCCTCCTTTCTTCTCTCTTCTCTCTCTCTCTCCCTTTCTCTCTCAGGCCACACTGGTGTGTGCAGGTGACAGAAGTGTGTGTGGATCCATTAGTCCCCATTAGGGATGTTTGATAGGTGTATGAGCTTGAAGGTGATTCCATCAGCTCCAATCAGTCACACTCAACACAAGCAAACTCCCCCAAGCAGTGCCATGCACTCAGGAAGTGCTTATGCACATCAACTTTATCAAATGCTTATTTCAACACTATCACAGGGGGCATGCTCTTAGTCCTTGGCTAGCCATGTGTAGGTCACAAACAAGACATTTATGTTAATAATGTGTGTAGATATTGATTGTTGCTACAGCACAAACATAATGACTTAAGAGGAAAGCGAGAATCACTGTATACTATATTAGTACTGATAGCAGATAGAGCAATCATAATGAAGCAGTGTTTTCTCATTACAAAGGAAGTTGATGGTCCATTACGAAAACACTGGCAAGACACTGACTCATGCAATTTAATGTTATTATAAATAATTATAGATGTAAAAAAATGCATACAGAGCCCACCTTAAATAGAAAATAAAGTATAGATTGTTATAACAAAAGTCTTAATACATTTCAGTATTAATTCCCAAATAATACTGTTGAGTATGCTTTGAACACCACTCTCTTTGCTACTGACAGTGGTACAGTAGTATTGATGGGTAGTATGCACAGTATGAGTAGCACTGACTGGTATTCTGAGTATTCTGTGGGCACTGTTCTCTTCCCGAAGATGCAAAGTCATAATCCTGAGTAGCACTGGCTGCTTGAGAATGGCTCTTTTTTCTTCATCTGCCCGAGAGTCTGTGGGCTGCGGAGGCGACACAAATCTCCTGCTGTAAACACCTGTCTGCCATGCTACCACTGTGGCTCAGGAGAACACAACCCCCCTTCCCACACACACACACACACACACACACACACACACACACACACACACACACACACATTTGTTTACCTCAGCAGAGGCTGGCAAAGCTGGGGGAAGGACACAGTCAAACAGCCAGGCCGAGATGGAGAGAGAGGGATGGAAGGAGAGAGGAGGGAGAGAGGGAGATGTAGGGAGAAGGAGTGAGAGAGAGCTGAAGAGAGGAGAGAGGGAGGGAGGGATGGAGACACAGTGATGGAGGGGGAGAGCAAGAGAACACTCTTGCCAATCCCCTAAATGCCTAAACGGATCAGCCCAGAGGAGCCCCTCCTCTCCTCTCCTCTCCCCCGCTCCCTGGCTGGAGTGTTTGAAGCGAGCAGGAGCTCTATCAGCATGGTGCATAGTGCCGCCCCAGGCCCCAAAAGCCCCCATGGTCTGGGCCCCCACTAGACCACTGCCCCAGCCACTGCAGCATCTCTCTCTCTCTCTCTCTCTCTCTCTCTCTCCTTCACCTTTCTCTCTCTTTTCCCACCAGCCTCCTCTGTGTCTCTTCCCACCCCATCTCTCTGTCTCCGTCTCCTTGCGTACCCTCTCATCTCTCGATCTAAGTCTCTCTCACACTCCATTTCTCTCTCCATTCTCCACACTACTGCAGCTTCTCCTGTGTCATCCACAAATCAGGAGCTTTTCTTTGTCCAGATCTGGTCAATCGCTCAAGACAGCAGAGGGATATAGACGGACACGCCTAGACACACTACGGCATCACTCAAACCTCAATGGTCCAGTTCAATATGAACCGATTTCAGGTTATAACAGCATTACATTGCTGTGGAGCTGTGAGTGTGCCTTCCTCTTTGAGTCAATCCATTCACTAGAGCATTGTGTGTGCATCTAGTCTAACCACATCAATATTGATTAAACGAATGCCCAGTGTATGCACACGAGTGAATAATATGCTTGTGTGGATTTAATAATAGAAGAATCTGCTAATTACAGTACACATAACCCAATAGCATCTACCATTTCTCATACTGTCAGATTTTGGAGATAGGAGGCATAGGAGAGAAAAAATAGCTGAAGGAAGAAATCGGAACATGAACTCTGTATGTGTGTGCGTGTGTGTGCGTGTGTGAGTGTGTGGAGGGTACACCTATTCATTCTTTCTTCTTCCAAGGATGGCTCTTTGGTTCAATTTTTGCTCTAGAATCCCCAAGCCTATAGAAAAGAGTATGGATTTGGACAGAAGAGAGAGAGAGAGTTGAATTTCCCCTTGGGGATCAACAAAGTATCTATCTATTGTGAGGGGGGGTCCATTGCAACAGGATTTAGGAAATGCAAGGGAAATGTCTGCACCCTCAAACTGATTTAGGTGAGCAGAGCCAAGAGGAGGCTGTGTGTGTCGGTGACGGATATATCTTTCTGATTAACTCGGGGACACATCGAAGCCCACCAGTGTCTCTCTGTCTCTCCCTCCCTCTCCCCTCACCAAACACCATCTGGTGAGTGTTAATCTACAGATGCAACATTAAGGCTCTGTCAGCCTGTAAAGGCAGCGGCAGAGCAAATAAACCAAACTAATTAATGAGCAACGCTTCGTCAGATAGATCAAACACGCGTTTCCCCGAGCAACGGCCTTGACTTCTTCAGCCTTTCGCCAAGTTTCAAAGTGTTTACTTGAAACCGTTCAACCCTCTTACCCATACAGTATAAGAAGGATGCCAGAACACCAGAAGCAAAATGTTCATCCCAATCGGAACCCCCGAACACATGTTTAATAATCTGTGAAGCCTCTATGGCTTCTCCATATCAGATTCCATTCCCTGGTCCTGCCTCGATCCGGAACTGATCTAACTCATTCCCCAATGAGTCAGTGACAATAGTAATTGGTCCATACTTTGCCTGTCCACATTATGACTGGCTTCGCTGTTGTGTTTTAAATGACAGTCATGCACAATTAGAGTTAACAGTCAGAATAAAACAAAACATTTTCAACAGGAGCAATTTGATCCGTCCATAAAAGCTTGCCTGGTGTTTGGAGAGGATCCAATAGGCTGACTGAAATGTCTTTCAGGCTTTGAAACCCTCTGCTGTGTGTGTGGTGTGTGTGTGGTGTGTGTGTGTGTGTGTGTGTGTGTGTGTATGGTATGCTGAACCTTACATGCCTCACCAGTGCACCCACAGAGTGATCAAGCCTCGCTCTTTAGATGGCAGTGTTTTACTGCCTGTGCTTGGGATTCTCGTGTCTCTGTGTGAGCGTGAGTGCACACATACACAAATGCACACACACACACACACACACACACACACACACACACACACACACACACACACACACACACACACACACACAGAGAGAGAGAGAGAGAGAGAGAGAGAGAGAAAGAAAAAGTAAAGAGTTTCCTCTTAGGGACAATATGAATGCCAGACAGAAAAGGGGCTTGCTATAGCTTGCTGGAGTGCTTTTCACTTCACGGGGCTAACTGCTGGCCAAAAAGCTTGGGACTGCTGTTATGTTTCCCACCACCACCACCACCACCATCAGCACCACCACTAGGCAATGCTCGACAGCGCATGGTGCCATGGCAACCATCACAGATGCACCACGCGGGAGCCGAGGGATCTTGCAGCATGAGCCCTTTGGGAAGATACTCTTTCTGACTAGGCCTCTGCTCTGCGTACACACACACACACACACACACACACACACACACACACACTCCTTTCCCCTTCTCTTTCTTTTCTCTTATTCTGTCTCTCCGTCTTTCTGTTTGGGACTGAAGAGTATGCGGGTATGTATCCAGTCTTCGCCTTGGTAGCGCCTCTCTTTCACTGTGATCCAGAGGTCAGAGGTGGGGGGGGGGGGGGGGTGGGAGGGGGGCTGCTGAGGGTTCATTCATCCTCAGGGCGACGCGATTGGCACCCGCACACTCGGATCTTTTTCTTTGTTTATCTCGTCCTCTCCCTCAAACGGCTTCACAGGGGGATCTGGCAGAGAGCGTTTGGCATCTGGGCCATCTCCCCAGCCAGCCGTGCCATCAGACAATCAGCGAGGAGGTTTTCCTTCCCTTGCCCACACCACACCACACCACACCACACCGCACCACACCACACTGCACCACACCGCACCGCACCACACCACACTGCACCACACCACACCGCACCACACCACACTGCACCGCACCACACCGCACCGCACCACACCGCACTGCACCACACCGCACTGGGCTGCCCACTCTCTGACCGTCTTCTAAGGGAGCTTGGCTAAAGGAGCCATTCACTCATATTTATACCGCAACCTCTGGGTAACATTCACACACTTGTGGTTTACTGCCTCTCTCTCTCTCTCTCTCTGTGTGTGTGAGTGCTTTACTGCCTCATCCCACATCCTCTGGCAAAACTCCAGTTTTTACACACACACACACACACACACACACACCCTAGCTATCACTCACTATCTGACACAGGTAATCTACAGAGCCGAATGCCATTCTACAATGCATTATGGATTATGCAATTCATGGCCATTACGTGATTACTGTACATATCCTGTAATTCATCATGTCATCATGCATTTTATATTGATTTGCTCATCTCTTACTATGGCAAACTATACTACAGTGTGTGTGTGTGTTTGGGATGTGGGGTGGAGTAATAAGATCAATAGATGATAACTGAAGTGGACATGTGTGTGCTTGAAAAGTTTTCTACAGTCCTGGCTTGGCTCTGGTTAATGTTAACACTAAAAGCAGTGTGGTGAAACACAAACACTTTCACAAATACACACACACACACACACACACACACACAATCACAAATATTCACACATTCATATTCACTCATTCACTCATTCATATACCCACCGAGGATTTATCATTTTAATTACTGAGTTCTGCAAGGAACTCTGGCTGAGGATTATGAAGGAGTTAATGACACACACACACACACACACACACACACACACACACACACACTTTCAGTTTCTTGTGCGCCCCACCTCCTCTCTCACTCAGTGGAGTGACAAGGTCGGGTTATGAGAGAATAACTGCGGTGCTGCAGCATGTTATTGAATTAGTGGCTGGCGTCAGGTTGGATGAGCCATGTGGCCCCTGGGCCCAGCACGTCTTAACACTTCATTGTGAGGTGCAGATGAGGTCCCTTGTGTAAAATGCTGATGACATATTCTGCGTAATTCAGGGTTCACTCCTCTCCCCAGTATTTTTTCCACTCTGTCACTCTCCTTTTCATTCTATACTCTTTTCTCTCTCCCTCATTCTCTCTGTCACGGTCTCTCTTTAACCATCATTATATTTATTTCAGTCTTACACTCTTTGTTTCTTTCTTTCATTCTATCACTCCCTTTCCTCTCCCCCTCTGTATTCTCCAGGGGTTAACACACTCTATGAGACATGTTTCACTAGTGTGCACTGTAGCCATGGAGGAGACCCATAAAACATGTGAGATTGGTGGTCCCTTTCACGCTAACTCACTGTAAAATGCGTCCCTGGGGGGGATTCAAGAGGACCTGTGAGAACTCTGTGAGTATGACCTATTAGCACAACCCTTCCCTTCAGCAAAAGCCATAAAATCACATCCAGACATCCACTTTGCATAATCACTGCCGGACCAAATGAGGCAAAACCCAATGTGGAGTTGGAGCGAGGCTGTGAAAGTGTGGAATAGATCAGGGCTCAGCTCTGGACCTAAACTGACAGATCTGGACCAGATCTGGACCAGAGCAGGCCCAAATAAGGGCCAGACCAGGACTAAATTATGACCCAGATATGGGTTAAATTTGGGGCCAAAGCCACTTACACGGTCATGAGCTCTCTCAATTCTGCTCTTTGCTTCACCACACTGGGAGAGCCATTTAGAGTTGTCAACAGACAGGAGAAATTCTTTCAAAGTTCAGAGGCTACGCTAACATCAGTGGTGAGGTGTTACAGCTGCAGGCTACATATCACACCACAGGCTCCACACTGGCTCATTACACACACCCAAAGAGTCACATTCTAGAATTGTCCGTCAGGTCTGCAGCTAACAGCCCATCATATCTGTTAGAGGGAAGGGAAGAGAGAGAGGGAGAGAGGGAGAGAGAGAGAAGCTGACAGCTTAAAATGGATATTTGGTGCTCAAAGGGAAATTGGGAAACTATTTCTGTTATTTCATTTCTTATATTTTTGTTCAATTGGGATACGTGCTGTGTAGTTCACATGTTTCCTGTCTTTATTTATAACTTGTTTGCTTGCTTCTGTTTTGCTGTCTAACTTCATTTCAAGTTTGCTGGTGTTTTATCACTGTAACAGTTTCTCCAGGAGGCATGATAACCAAGGGCAGCAGGCAGTGCTGCACTTCAGGACCAAGGACAGCGGCAGACTTGCTGAACTCAAGGAAACGCCTCTACTGCTGAGGTCAGATAGGGGGAGGAGAGGAGAGGACAGAGAGGACAGCTAACATGCAGAGGGGACAGGAGAGAGAGGGAGGGACAGAGAGACAGGGCAGGAGAGGGCAGATGCACACACACACACACACATACACACACACACACACACCTACGTAGAGAAACTATGACACTGACACGTGTGTGTGTGTGAGAGAAAGAGAGAGAGAGACAGAGAGAGAGATAGAGAGAAAGAGAGAGTGAGAGAGCTAGAGAGAGAGAGAGACAGAGAGGTCCAGGGCATGACTCACCCGATCGATTGTTGGGAGACGTCCGCACGGGCGAGACGGAGGGGGTGCGTGAGGAAGAGTACGGCCGCTGCCTGTCTCGCTCGATGGTGGAGGCAGAGCCCACAAAATGATACTGTGAGTAGCCATCCTGCAGACCAGCCACAGAGGAGGAAGAGGAGGAGAGCAAACACATTTTTTCAGTCCACAGGCAATTAGGAATGGCTCTCACACACACGGCATCAATCAAAGAGCAGAACACAACAACAACAACAGCAACATCAACAACACAGTGAAAAGAAAGACGGGGGTGGTGGCAACTCAAACCCTAATCCTACAGCATTCAGTGGGACTCAACGTCTTTTGTGTTTTTATTAAAACATGCCAGACGTTCTTTTCCTTCACAGTGGAAAATGCAACATTTTAAAAAACCGTTTGCATTAAAATATGGTTTCATAACATTTCAAGAAAGTTGTATTTTTTTTCACAATCTTCATTCCTTCAAATTATACAATCTCTACTTTGTTAGTTATTAATAACAAATCACAGTTAAGATAAGTATCGTTGAGTAAGTGGTTGTCTAGGAATGGTGACAAAAAAAAAGCACTTCTTTCAACAGTCATCGTTAAGCAAAAAGAAAGACAGCGTGGTGTGCGTTTTACACCCTGCAAACTGCCCCCTGTCTGATCGCTCACATACTGTACCCAAATCTATTGTGGGTGTCTGTTGCTATCTCTCTTTTTGACGGTGAGTGTGTGTGTGTGTGTGTGGTGGGGTAGCCATGAGAAGAACTCAGGAAGAGAACAGAGGTTTGTGTGTGTGTGTGTGTGTGTGTGTGTGTGTGTGTGTGTGTGTGTGTGTGTGTGTGTGTGTGTGTGTGTGTATATAGTGTCTAGAGAGGTGTGTGAGTGTCCGTTGCTCACTGCTAGCTGTGAACCGCTAACCCCCATGAGCCTCTCGCTCATTCTGTCACTTTAATTTAAGATCTCCACCTTGAAGTCATTACTTGCATCAATCCACAGCCTGCCACACACACGTCAGAGGGTCTGTCAGCACTTAGGGCTGACCCTGTGTGTGTGTGTGTGTGTGTGTGTGTGTTGTGAGTGGGTTGGACAGGGCTGAGTGGAGAATGAGGTGAGGCAGGTGAAGCTGATCGTAAAGATAAGGTGAGTGCCCCTGCAATCACACACACACACACACACACACGCGCACACGCACATGCACACACACACACATGCATACACACACACATGCATACACACACACACTCTCTCTGGCACACAGTGACACTCTTTTTCTCTCGCACACATACAGTACACACAACCAGTCCTACATCTCCTCCACTGCCTGTGGTCTCACATGAATCAATACACCCCCCAGTGCCTGTATTGCTGACCCAGCTAGCCAGCGTTGGGAGGGGTCATATTTCACCCTCCACCTACCACCACACACACACACACACACACATACACACAAACACACACACTACAATGTCCCACACTGCGTTCCCACAGCCTAAATCCTCCTCTGGCAGCCCGGTTCTCTGTGCTGATAAGGAGCGGGCTGCAGCGCTAACCGCCACGTGAACTTCCCCACCACAGCAGCAGCAGCAGCAGCAGCACGGCCATTCAGTTTAATTAGCAAGCAGCCCTGAGCTGGATCCAGGCCCTTCGCTACCCTGCCTGTCCACTGGAACAGCAGCCCAGGCAAAGGCAGGGACTTATCTTCCACCTTGCTTGAATAAATAATTATTGAGGGTGTGCAATTACAATGAGAACATCGGGTCCCTCTCTGGAGAACATGGCAAGAGAAACGTTTGCTTAATTCAGCGACAGGATGAGCCTGAGGCGGTCAAAGAATGACCTTTGATTATTCATGTGTGCGCCTTCTTGATTATAGCACAAAAGTAACAACATGAGGAAAAGGGTTTAGAGGAGCATGCAACTCATGTGGTTTTCTTGGGAAAGGTCGCCGGGGAAAAAACGACTTCAGGAGGGAACAAAGGGGGAAAAAAACATGTTTCTATTTTAGTTTGAGGTTTTAACATGCTTGTTGCTTGTCCCCCCCCCCCCCCCCCGCCCCTCTCAGCCAGGATTATGCACCAACACCAGGGTTGACGGTTAGAGGAGTTTGTGCTGCATTTTGCTGTGTTCAACGAAAAATGTAACAAATCTTAATCAAGGTCCACATCTTTAAACAGACAAGACACAATCTAAAGAAAGGAAAGACAGAAACTAAGGCAGCTAAAGCCTTCACTTTGTAGTTTTGCAGTAATTCATAAATGCTGTACTGCCAGCCGAACCCCCCAAAAGAAGAAGAAGAAGAACAGAAACCACCATCTCCCCTCCCCATCGTTGCCATTGTGCTGCCCCGGTCTTACATGGGCATTTTGTTGGCGAGGCTGGCGCAGATCAAAGGTCTGTGACGCTTCTGACACTGAGCAGTTGAGCAGTTCAAAGCTGTCCCACTTTCCTTCTTCCTCTCCCTCGGTTGCTGAGCCCAGCTACGCTAAGCCAGCCCCTGGGACCGATGGTGAGCCCCCCCCCCCAGTTGCTATGCAACTCCTGCGCATGCCGTGAAAAATGACAGCAGACAGGTAGTCGAGGGGCGACGGGCGAAGGGCATCAGCGACGCGCAGAGAGGGGCACAAAATGGCACATAAATAAACACTTGGCTGGGAATCATCGTGCCGAAGGACTCGGCGAAAGATAGGTGCTTGCCGTGCCCCATTTTCAGTCTGTTCAGATTTCTGTTCCCGTCGCCGTTATGTTCCAAAACAAAAACAAACAGCATAACAATGCCTCGAGCCGTGTGTGAGCGATGTGTGTGTGTGTGTGTGTGTCTGTGGGGATGAAGACTGTATAAGTTATTTCTCTTATTGAACTCAGAGTAGCTCTGTTCTCCAGCATAACAAAGGGAATTCTATGGTTGGCAACTCTCTCGGATGTCCGACACTTCGCCAGAGAATTCAGCTACTTGAAATCAGTTCTTTTAGGCAAGAGTGAGTTTCACTGCGATTAAGTGCCTGCCTAATTGCTATAATTTCTATTATCACATAATTCTTTTCATTCCGCTCATTATGGTGGCTGGCCTAACGTGACTGGTGGACTCTGAAGGACATATTAAAGCCAGTATTGAAACTGTGCCGAATGAACAGCAAATGTCTTGAGTGAGAATGTGTGCAAGAGGCTGTGCGTTAATATGCTACCGACACACTCTCATGCTCCAAGAACTCTCTTTTCATAAATGTGTGGCTGCAAGCTTCTTGCATGAAAGGATGTTCTTAAAAGGAGGGACTGATTCACAGGTTCACATTCAAAGATAAGACCATGATGCCGTCAGACAAGACTACCTTGGCTAAACACACTATGATCTACCAACTATGTAGCAGATGGATACACACACACACGCACACACACACACACACACACACACACACACTGATGCAAACATCTGATGTAAATATCACCAGAGCAATAAGAATGACACCCAAGGAGTACACTGCCTTTAAAATGTATATAAAGATATATGTACACTCTGCTACCTCTGTTTGAAGACACGCTACCTAACATGAAAGGGGGAAGGCTAGCAGTAATGCACCAGTCTGGAGCACCATTTCAGTCTGATCCGTGGGCAGTGGGCTCTGCTCTGCTCCGTCTTTAGCACCTCATCCACGTGCATCATCATGGGAACTGCCTCAGGGTGGTTGGAGTCTGACGCAAGGAGGAAGCCTTGCCCTGGGGTGAGTCTTCAGCCCCTTCAGGCCTTCAGGTTCACAGTCAATTAGCCCGCACATTTCATTTCCCTCTTTCTTTGTAACCATCTCTCACTTTCTCTCTAATCATCACTCTCCCTCTCTCTCTCTCTCTCTCTCTCTCTCTCTCTCTCCACTTTTCCCCCCAACACATTGCTATCTATGTCTACCTCTCTAAGAAACACTGTTGCTCTACCATCAATCATTCAGATGTATATCTACTCTTGCTCAGCTCTCTGATGTAGTACACATCGCAAAGCCTCTCTGTGATCATAACTAAATAGCAAAACAGTATAATCATCATGTCAATAAGAAGAAGACTAGGAATAAAGGTATAGTGCATTATCTGCCAGCATTGTAATAAATCCATTCAACAGACATAGACATTCTCAATAACTTGCTAATATTCTGTACACCTCTAGATAGCAGGTAAATCTGTAATAATAATTATTATGCAATGTGTGCATGGTTGTAGTGTAGCTTAGATAAAGATCTAATAGAGGGGAAGAGGGGTCTCTGCCAGCTCAGTCTGAGCTCCTACTCATCCCAGCAATTCTCTGCAACTTTATTTTCACTAATCTGTTCTTGTGTGTATATGTGTGTGTGTGTGTGTGTGTGTGTGTGTGTGTGTGTTTGTGTGTGATTGACAGACAGACTGCCTGGGCAGACCAGTAAAATACATTTTCCAAATATAGCCATATGCGTCCGATTTTAATCATAAAAAAATCAAAAAGGGCCAATAAAACACCAAATGATTATCACACCTAAAACACATTTCCTTCCCTTCCTTCATTTTCACAGATGGCTCTCAGTGAGCCCACAGCTCTGATGAGAATCAAAGAGAGCCTCAGGTGTGACGGCCTTCCAATCACCACCTCCCTGGACACACACACACAGACATATAATATATATATATATTTATATATAATATATATATATATTTATATATATTTATAAAACATGCATATATATATATATATATATATATATATATATATATATATATATATATATATATATATAAAACATGCATATATATATATATATATATATATATATATATATATATATATATATATATATATATAAATTCTCCTCCCTTGCTGTCCAGGCATAACACACACACCCCAACCCCCACCTCATGCACATACACACACCCTCCCTCGAAGGGGTAAGAGGGTGCCTGAAAATCAATGTGAATGGGGGGCAAATATGCCAGTATATGTCAAACCTGTGATGATGTCTGCAGGCACATCAGTCTTAGTCTCCTGCTGCCCTTGCACCTTTGCCCCATCTATGCCCATCTTAGAGCTGACCGACCACTCAATCTCATTTCCACCGACTGATGCCGACTGATTGCAGGGCTTGCAGTGGACGCAGTTATCATTTCCGCACGATACAACTTTTTCCTACTCAATACCAATATCACAACCTTGGGTATCTGCCGATACTGATAAACAAACTGATGTCACTAAGATGCAAAAAGTCCACAAATAAGCAGGTGAATAATATCAAAAGCAAATGACTATTTACATAAACCACACCATTGCATTCAACATGCAATAAAGCAGCTCCCCTGCTGTACTGTAGAGTCATCTTTAGGCCTACTCAACCGCCTTTGGGACCTAACTTTGCTAAAACCGCTATACTTCACAGACAAGGCTGCACTCTAGACAGGTTTGATCTGAATCCTCACATTCAAAGCTCATAATGAGATGGAGGCTTACCTCACACTTCCACTTCAGGAAGAAAACTGTACAGTGGTAAGTGGGACAGCTTTTACTGTATTTGAATTGATGGGAAAGAGGTGCTATGTGCATAACACTATATAGTAGAACTACATAGTGATGAAAATCACATTATGCAAGGAAAGATTATTTATAAAGGATTTTCTAAAACTACTATAAATATTAAGACATATAGAAACTCAAATGTACTGATATTTAAAACTGAGATATCCATAAAATATGCAAACTTACTTTCAAATAGTGTGCAGAGAATGACTTTAATTACATTTAATTCATATATGTCTGTATGTCTGCAAGTGTAATCCACTTCATGTCTAACTTTGCCATCTAACCTAACTGTCCAATCACCGAAGATAGACTCCAAGCCCCTCTCTCCTCAAAGCATCTCCATTTCCTACCCTTAGCAGTCTGGCACATCTGACACTTCAAACATGCATATTTTCCTTTCTGTCTCCATGAACCACTTCTCTCCTTCAATTCTCATAGCACTGTTACTTAACCATTGTGTGCTATTGACAAGGTCTCTTACTCCGTTTCTGAGTTTCTCAGTCAACTAATTAGGTGGCACAGTCAGTCTGAGAAGTTTGACGCATGAACTGCCATAGCAGATGCCAAGTCCATAATGTAAGTCTGCCTCAGAGTATATATTACTTTGGTTGGTGAGGGTGCATAAAGGTTTCTATCATAAATCAGGAAAAAAAACTGTGTGTGGAAACTCATCAAAACAATTCTCCAAGGTGCCCAGAGTCTACTCATCTGAAACTTAATTAGGGGGAAGGATGAAATAGGAGTACTCTCGGTCTGATGGCACTTTCTGGAAAGTTCTGTTTCTTTAGACGACAGGGATACCAAATCTCAAATCATCAGAATTGTGAGTGTAGTGACCTTTTTATCTCTGGTAAAGGTCACCGAACATGGAATCTCTTCTAGAAGATTCTGAGCCCAGCATAGAAAAGGTAGAGGAAGCCCAAGCTGTGGGGACACACTCCAACCACAGGGAGGGAAAAAAAGAGATGTCATATTAAACAGGTGAACGGGGACATGTCTCTCCCTCTCTCTCCCTTGTATTCTTCCTCTCTCTGGAGCCTCTGTCACAGAATGTTATCCTCTCTCTCTCTCAGACAAACTCTCACTTCTTTTCCCCCTGAGTCTCCTCCTCTCTCTTTTCTCCCCATTTAATCTCTGATTCTCTCCCTTACCCCCCCACCCCCACCCCACCCCAACCCCCAGCCGTGTCGCTGTATACTGTAGCTGTCAGAGGGGAGCGTGCTCAGTGGAGTCTGACGGTGAGTTGTCAGAGCCTGGGGGGCAACCAGGGCCTGCAAGGGACACTGGACCCTCATCAGGCCCAGCCTGTCACTCGTTCACCTCACACAAGCCTTACACTTTCTCTCTCTCTCCCCTTCCTTCCTTCAGTTCACTCTATCGCATGTGTGTATGTGATCCACACTCATTCACCTCACACAAACCCCTCATTCTCTCCCTTGCTTTCTTTCTCTCATCGGGGAGCAAGCCACTTCCTGCGTTTCAAGACTCCCAACGCAACCTGTCAGACTTTATTAGGGATCATCTGTGCATAGGTAAAGAAGGAGAGAAAGAGAAGGAAAAAAAGAGATTAAGAGAGTGAGCAATAGAGAGAGGAGAGAGAGAGAGAGAGAGAGAGAGAGAGTAAGACAGAACGATAGAGGTGGAGAGATAGAGAGGAGATGACGTCCCTATTACTGAGATCATTTCGGATGTCTTTTGAAATGACACCCAGAACACCCAATCACACGCACGCAGATGTTTTGAACCCTACATGTTTTCACAGTTATGTGCATTAAACCCCTGTTTGTCACACTTACAACTCCCCTGCGTGATCAAGGACATATGTAGTTAATTAAGACTGAGACTGAGACCACAGACTGAGCAGGAATCTCTCTCTCTCTCTCTCTCTCTCTTTCTCTCATTTCTTTTTCTCTCTCTATAGAGGGGCTTCACCCTGTTTATTCTGAGTCACTGCACCTGGAGGTGGGTGTTTGCTTTAAGGCTTAACGCTTGTAGGAAAGGTAATGAAGAGACACTATAGTGTATAGTGGGAATCGAGGTGCTTTTCGCCTCAAACAATTTGTTCATAATCTACTGGTCAGGAAGTGTGTGTCAATGTTGGGGAGGAGGGTGGACTCTGTAGGAGATTTGGTGGAGGAAAGAATGAGGAGCATGATGAAATCTATCCTCAGTAACAGGAGCCACCCGCTGCATAACACTGTGGTTGCCCAGCAAAGCAGCCGCAGAGTCCGACTCCTCTCCATGAGCTGCAGGACTGAGAGGTTCAGAAGGTCATTTGTTCCGGCCGTCATAAGACTGCATAACGGACCTGTTTGAGATGCATTAATTATTTACTACTAATGATAGTAGCTTGTTTTGTGACTCTTTTTATTTTATTAACTGTTGTCATCAGGGTTTTTGATGGTTTTTGACACACTGCTGCTGGACATCTGAATTTCCCCTGCTGGGATGAATAAAAGTATATCTATCTATCTATGTATCTATCTCTCTATGTATCTATCTCTCTATGTATCTATCTATCTATGTGAGGGAAGGCGGGAGAGAGAGGGAGAGAGGGAGAGAGAGAGAGAGAGAGAGAGAGAGAGAGAAAGAGAGAGAGAGTTGCCAAGGTGTCTGAACAAAACCAAATGAGTGGACTGCAATGAAAGTGGAATGGATTAATTGTTTTAGGAAAAAAACTCTGTGGTAGAGAGATGGTATAACTGAAAAGCATGCACGCCAAAGCTGGCCGTGCCCTTGAGGCCACTTCAGCCCTTGAGAACTGAAAGAACACATTTACAGCTCTGAAAGAATTCAATTGTTTACACTGCTCACAGAACAAAGATGAAATACTGTATGGCTGCAACTGAGTGTCCTGGAGACTGGAGTTGTGCCTAATGGAGATCGTATGGAGTGATCGTGGCTGGGCTGGGTTTGTGACAGTGTGTGTGTGTGTGTGTGTGTGTGTGTGTGTGTGTGTGTGTGTGTGTGTGTGTGTGTGTGTGTGTGTGTGTGTGGTATCACATGTGAAGTATGAAGATCAGGGTACAGTATACTGTGCCACAGGGTGTGCCAACTAAACAGGGATGCGGACTAAAGATTTGCAGAACAATGTGGTGCACAAGTGTGTGTGTGTGTGTGTGTGTGTGTGTGTGTGGTCTAACTGAAAAATAAATTCTCTCACCTTTTTGTAGAGACTCCGCAGATCCCTGTACTGCCACATGCTACTGAGAACCTGTGATGCAGCCTTCACCACCTTTGGCGAGTGCCTGGACAAGTGAAAGAGAGAGAGAGAGAGAAAGAAAGAAAGAAAGAAACTCTGATGACAAAGAAAAACTGATGTACTAGTTTGAGAGAATGGTGGTGTGATGGTGTTGTTGATCACACAAAGAGTGGCTAAACTTTGGTAAAGGCTTAAGTTCTTTGTACATACAGCCATGCTGGCTAACTATAGCGTAATTTAACTGAGGAAAGTTCTTAACTGAACTGAACTAAAATGCAAAATGTAAATTCTACAAGTGATGTCATGGGGTATTTCATGTTAGTCAGTGATCAACTAGACTTGAAGAAGACGGCACAGCCGAAATGTCGCCAAATCAAAAATGTCCACTGCATCTAGAAACAGAGTGTGCCATTTCTTCCTTTTTGACTTTAGCAGTGATCTACTAAAAATAATTTTGCAGTTAATCATGACCGACGTGAATGCTTATCTTGATTTATCTGTAAGGAAAACATAGGCCTAAACAAACAACAGTTTCTTATGTATGACAGTAATGTGTACATCATCAACACAGTACCCCCCTCCCTGAGATTGACAATACCTTATAGTATTGAACAGTTACCAGTGGAGACTGAGCATTTGTCACACTTCCCTCAGAACAGAGAAACATAACATGCTTTGTGTGGCTGTCTCAGAGCTCGATCGGGTGGCAATTTGCCTCCACATTCACAAAATGCCAACTTCTTGTAAGGGAGAAACAATGTGTTGGATGGGAATTTGGCCTGACAACATAAATTGTGCAAGAGAATAATCCATTCTTTGATTCACAGCAGCAAAGGTTTACACAAGCAGGAAGACATTTTGAAGCAAGATTTCATCACATCTTTTACTTCATATAACCCTTTGTTTGAATGAAGAAAACTTTCTGTGTCATTATGAAAACTCTCTTTATCTGCATATGTATATGTAGTATACATATTTTTGTATGTATGTGTGAGTGCATGTGCATGTTTGTATGTATGCATGTCTGTATGCATCCTTTTATCTATATACAGTATACTGTGTATATCTATACATCCATTTATCCTTTTATCAATGATGTACAGTGCATCTTCGTATGATGCACACAGTCCACATTTGTTTGATGTAGCCTACATCCACACATCACACGTCATTTGAAATACTATTAATAATGTTTCACATGTACAGCTAGTGTGATGCCTTACCAATCATCACAGTACAGGGAATGACATATTCAATGGTTCTTCTTTCTATGTGTGCTCTATATGTAATGGATTTTCATTTACAGACCAGAGAGCGTGCAGACTAGAAATGCAACCATGGTAACACTAATCTACCATAAGCCTTTCTGAGAGGTTTGAGTCGTTCTGAACTTTCACTGGCTCTTCACTCATAAGAAAAAGCAAGGATGGTCTAGCCATGAATTCACAGCCATCGAATGTAAGGGGGTAGTTTTGTGTGTGTGTGTGTGTGTGTGTGTGTGTGTGTGTGTGTGTGTGTGTGTGTGTGTGTGTGTGTGTGTGTGCGTGCATGTGAAACAATACTGGATATATCTACGAGGCTGCGGTGCGACTAGACGACAGAGCCTGGTGTCTGTCTGCTGATGCAGCAGGCTGTGTCTGCTTGTGGCCTGGTGCCAGGGAGCCAATATTCATCACAGCGTGTCACGCTGACACACCACCCCACTGCAAGGCCTCACACCAGTCAGACATCATCTGCCTCATGAAGGCCAGAGATAGAGAGAGACATAGTAGCAATAACAGCCCAGCCTCGATGGGGAAACTGAGAGCCACAGAGAGAACCGTTCCAATGTGAATCTTAAGATGGAATAAAATATCTTTGAGTGTTTCTTCTTTTACTAGTAAGAATGTTCCTATGCTTCATTGAAGTGTGAATGCCATACATGTAAGAATGTCCCTTACAGGTAATTTCACGAACAGTTATAGAATGTACAGTAAGAATGTAAGTATCTAGAATGTAAGAATGTAGAGTGTATGAATGCAGAATGTAACACTGTGCCCTAATCACATGTGACGTGAGTGAGTGTCAGTGATGCCACCCAACAGTCAGATGCTCCCACACAGTTAGGGCAAGCTGTAAGAATGTAAGAAGGTAGAATGTAGGAATGCAGAATGTAAGAATGTAGTGGCGGAATGGGTGCAGAATGTCAGAATGTCAGAATGTGGAAAATGCAAATGCAAACATCAGAGGCGCAAGCAAGAGCTGTTTCTCGGCTCTGGTAACAATGCAGAATATGGAACGCAGGAATGCTGGAGATTGTATAAAATGTGGTTACAGACCTCTGGCAATAAATCCTAGCAAGTGGACCTGTGCTAAATTATGACCAGAGAGTTTACATTGACATTACAGTCTAGAACATGTACATAAGGTAAGTATAGCCTTCAGATAGTAATATCTAGTAAGTGTGCTTAATCTTCACCTAGGTCCAAACAAAATGGAAAATGTTTAAAGCAATTAATTCACTTATTTTGTCTAGTTAAGAAATAGCTGAAGGTATATGAGGGCCAGCAGTAACCAGAACAATATTCTGTGCCGAGATCTGAACAGCACACTTCATTTGCCAGGAGCAGGAACTGGAATGACATCAAATGACTGCTTGAAAAACTTCAACTTTCAGAAGATGAACTTTTTCCCCCTCTGGATTTTTGGCTGTTTTTTTTTGCTTAATAGAGCAGACAGACAAACAGAAAAACTCTTGATCTTAAACAGAGACGAGAAGAAGTCTTTGAGGTTGCAGTGGCGTCCTTGTGTGCTTGTATGTGTGTGTGTGTGTGTGTGTGTGTAGTGATGCTTACTGTGCCACTTACTTGTCTCCTTTGCTGCGAGCTATGCCGATGAGCTTCTCAATGCCGCCTGCGTCGCGCAGTGCTTTGGCGTTCTCCATGTTCTTCGTGATGACTTCGTGCAGTGCACAGCAGATGGCTGTCACCGTGTCGTCCGACATGGTTTTACTCCCACTGCTGTTGGCACTGCCCCCTCCACCGCTGCTGCCACCCGTGCCCCCGCCCCCCCCACCACCACCACCGCTGGAGCTGTTGCTGGTGCTGCCTGGTAAGCGATGGACCAGGTCCCGCATGGCATACTTGCCTAGAGGGGTCAAAGAAAAGGTCACAAATATTAGTGATTATTACTGTGTCCATATTAGCTGCTGCTACTACTACTACTACGTACGTAAACACAATACTTTAGATTAGGCTACTGTCTAAGTGCTATCTAAGTGCTTTCACAAGCTCTCACAAGTGCCTATGAGGTCAAAAGGGTCACATTATTTGCCACTACAGTAGCTCAGTTTGGAACACAAGATCAGGAATGGGTTTACTGAGTTGGTGAAAAGTAAAGGCGTTAGGCAAGGGATGATTACAGTCAAAGACAAGGTCAAAGACAAGCTAGAAGACAATGACACAATGTTAGCCATATGATGGTAATATATAGCAGTTTGGGTTGACCAGCCAGGTCTGGTCTATCACAAGTAGGCCCTAAGTCACTCTATACGATGACATCTTGGGCTTATAGTCTTAAACAATCCAAGCATTTCTGTGGCTCCGGTAGGGTAGTCATGTGTTTCTGAAGTGGGAGCATTGTCTGTATAGCTTACATAGACTATGAGAAAGCACTTTAAAGCCAGTGTGAGCCTTGTTAACTGTATCCACATTGTTTTTCGTAGACTATGAACCAGCATGTAAGGTCTCAGTTAACCAGGATTAACTGTGACCTCATGTTATATCAAAGTTAATGTTGTATGAGTAATAAGGATGGCAACATTGTCTTCTCTTGGTTTTGAAGACACTAAACAAATGTCATGTTTTTACTAAATGAAAGCCACTTTTCCAATTAATGTAACATTCCTGTGGTTTTCTTTGTGCTAGAAAAATAACTCTCTCTGTGGTGTGTGTGTGTGTGTGTGCCTTCATGCATGTTTTGTCATGATTCAAGTGTGTGCCAAAACTTTTATGAAAACCTCTTTCTCTGTCTTCCCAGCTTCCCTAAAGAGCACCATTGTACTCAACTCAATGAGGCTGACTCATGTGGCATTTGCCAAGGAAGACAGACAAAGAGGGGAGAAGAAAGGAAGCAGACATTAAATTGAAGTGTTCAAAGGGTGCAATTAAAATTCAATATTTCCATGAGAGAACCATGAGTGATTGTCTGCTTTCTACACATTTCTGACACGTACCCACTGATGAAGTGATGGAACATTGAATGATATAGTTTCTGTATGATCACAATCATCCCTTTAAGCAGAGAGAAACTGTGTCTGTGAGGTACATTCAAAAGTTTAATTGTCTCTCTCATGGGACCATCAACCACAGTGTGGCAACCAGTTAGCTTCTTCTGTGTTCATAACCTTCTACTTTGTTTGAGTTCCCATATCACTATGGTTGAGTAGTAATGAGTACGGTTACGTTTGGCATGTTGAGGTTGCAGTTGAGGTTTTATAATCCTGTAGAGCCGGGTTCAAACCTGGGTGAAGGACTTCTATCACTACAGTGAAGTTGTATTCCACTCTGGCTAATTGCACATGCTCCTGACATGTATATCTGCATATCACATGTGTGAGTTGAGCATTGTGTAATATTTGAGTGACATAAATACACAGTGGAGGAGATCAAGAGCAATGTGTAACATTCAACACTAGTCAACATACAAATGTACTGTACATCCATACTGTATAATCAGCCAGAGAATGAAAAATTAAAAAACTCAGACAAGATCCCCATGATATGGATGGCATGGGATTTGACATGGGATTATGACCTGGCGTGATTGCATATTTGTATGACACAGTGGGCACCAAGAACTACTGTAGGTTACTGACTTCAGAGGAAATACAGGTGCTGGTCATATAATTAGAATATCATGAAAAAGTTGTGTATTTCAAGTGTTTATTTTTTTAATTTTGATGATTACAACTGACAACTAATAAAAACCCCAAATTCAGTATCTCAGAAAATTAGAATATTGTTTCAAGGTTCAACATTGAAGAGACCTGGTGCCACACTCTAATCAGCTAATTAACTCAAACACCTGCAAAGGCCTTTAAAATGGTCTCCCAGTCTAGTTCTGTAGGCTACACAATCATGGGGAAGACTGCTGATTTCACAGTTGTCCAAAAGACACAAGGAGGGCAAGACACAAAAGATCATTGCTAAAGAGGCTGGCTGTTCACAGAGCTCTGTGTCCAAGCACATTAATAGAGAGACGAAGGGAAGGAAAAGATGTGGTAGAAAAAAGTGTACAAGCAATAGGGATAACCGCACCCTGGAGATGATTGTGAAACAAAAATCATTAAAAAATGTGGGGGAGATTCACAAACAGTGGAGTCAGCTGGAGTCAGTGCTTCAAGAACCACCACGCACAGACGTATGCAAGACATGGGTTTCAGCTGTCGCATTCCTTGTGTCAAGCCACTCTTGAACAAGAGAGTGGTCCAAAGTTATGTTCTCTGAAAAAAATAAATTTTGCAGTTCCTTTGGAAATCAAGGTCCCAGATTCTGGAGGAAGAGAGGAGATGCACAGAATCTACTTTGCTTGAAGTCCAGTGTAAAGTTTCCCCAGTCAGTGATGGTTTGGCATGCCATGTCATATGCTGGTTTTGGTCTACTGTGTTTCCTGAGGTCCAGGATCAACGCAACCGTCTACCAGGAAGATTTAGAGCACTTCATGCTTCCTGCTGCTGACCAACTTTATGGAGATGCAGATTTCATTTTCCAACAGGACTTGGCAACTGCACACAGTGCCAAAGCTACCAGTACCTGGTTTAAGGACCATGGTATCCCTGTTCTTAATTGGCCAGCAAACTCGCCTGACCTTAACCCCATAGAAAATCTATGGGGTATTGTAAAGAGGAAGATGCGATACACCAGTGCCACAGACTGATCGAATCCATGCCACGCCGCATTGCTGCAGTAATTCAGGCAAAAGGAGCCCCAACTAAGTATTGAGTGCTGTACATGCTCATTCTTTTCATGTTCATACTTTTCAGTT
This sequence comes from Alosa pseudoharengus, assembly GCF_046254945.1. Classification (NCBI taxonomy): domain Eukaryota; kingdom Metazoa; phylum Chordata; class Actinopteri; order Clupeiformes; family Clupeidae; genus Alosa; species Alosa pseudoharengus. The sequence goes on along the minus strand of NW_027468650.1, from coordinate 28,947,104 downwards.
GGCCAATATTTCTAAAAAAACTTTTTTTGTATTGATCTTAAGTAGAGATACTGAATTTGGGATTTTCATTAGTTTTAATCATCAAAATTAAAAAAACCTATACATTTGAAATATATCAGACTGTGTGTAATGAATGAATATAATATACAAGTTTCACTTTTTGAATGGAATTCCTTACATAAATCAACTTTTTGATGATATTCTAATTATACCTGTATACTGTATGGACGCCCAATAGACTACACAAGCAGTACAGTGCCTGTGCCTACAGAGAAGTCCTACAGTGTGTGTTCAGCTTTTCATTAAGGTAGAGACCTGTGTGCCGTCTGCTCCCAGTGTTAATGAAAACAGCTACAGATGCAGGAGAACGGGTGTGCTGGTGAGGGGGATGTTATAGCCTCTATTGTCTTCCAGATGCAGCCATTGATCTTTCACTTTATTGTCCCCGGAGAATAAAAGTAAACAATCACTGTAATGATTTTTTGGTTTGTTTTGCAGTTCAGCGTGGGCACTAGGAGAATGGCACAACACAGAGGGGTAAACAAAAGTGTTTTTGGTTTTCTGTTGCTGTGTTCTCTCTCTCTCTCCTTTTCTCTCTGTTCATATTGTATACAGAGGACAATGGGCACAAAACAATGAGTAGCTATGAATATATGACATTTTCAAGTTTAAACTGAAATTTAAGTTCATATTCAATGTTTGCAAAAGGCATGGTAAATTGTACTGGGATGTCGCTCCGAACAACGTGGATTTACCAACCTCACAGCCAGCTGAAAACCCTTTCCCACACCTGTGTCAGTTAGCCTATGCTCAGAAATGTCTGAGAAAAACGTTGATATGATATGCTGAACAAGTGACAGATTTTCAACATAAAGCATATGAAAAATGAATGAAAAAATGGCCTAATTTCTCATCAGTGCACCCAAAGTTAATTGGTGTGTGCTTATCTTGTCCTCGCAGGCTAAGGCGCCTCTCTCGCCTGAATGGACAATATGGAGCCTCTGAGCCGCTGGGACGTGAACCGTGCTTGAGAGAAGTTCTGGTGGGAAAGCGCAGATACGTTTGAAAGGGGGAGAGAACTGCGCCGATGGATCAATGTGAACACTCTCAAAAGCTCATTAATATTGGCATCCTAATGATGATGGCTCATGCTTGATTTAATCACAAGTGTGAGAGTGCAAACTCTTACTTTTTAACATAGCACATGTAGCAATGAAATATGTCGATCTTATGTAGAATTTTTTGTTGAAATTGGCATGTAACTGTGGAGTGTCATTCATTCTATATGTTTTATTACTGCATTAATGGGATATTAAAGGAAACATTCCGGCAATTTTTCACATAGATCTCTGTTTTTCTCGGGGTCACAGAGTACTGTCGCTACTGTCGCTGTTAATGTTAATGTTATGTTCAGGTTAATTCATTCTTCTATAATTTCTTCTAACCTATATCAGAACTCAACAATTTATTGTCTAATTTAATTTTATTGTCTGTCTCCTCCCTGACTCTGTCAGTGATTTTAGTAGATGCTGAATCTGTACACAGCCTTTGCCTGTACATCCAGAATATTCCTCTTCACACACATTCCCCTAGATGGTGTGAAAAATACAACCAGCTCTTGTAATAACAACATATTTAATGTGACTTTGCAGTGGAGGCTTAGTTTACTTGTCCAGCCAGTCCCTATGACTGATTAAACCAAAATACTATGTGCACTCAAGCTAATCACCCTTACAAATAGCATACTATGATTATGTATGTGTTTTATCTTGTAATTCCTCCATTAAGAGACCATGTTTTGTTGTTTGTTGAAACCGTTTGTTTAAAGTTGTGTGTTTTTTAGTGTGAGGTTAGACACAACATTGCCAGTGATTGATGTGCACTCTAACACACCACGATAAGGACACTCGAATAAACAGAGAATAATTATGTGGTGATTTGAAATTATGATAATTAAATCTGCTCAAAGTGCACTCTAATTGTTTATTTATGAAACATTTCTAGATGTACAAGCAAGAAATTAATTGTTAAAGTTCCGTTATATATTTTTGAATATACATTTCCTGGTTTTATTATGCAAGAGGAGATGTTTTTCTTCAGACACAAAAAACATTGCACTAGAATATACTAAAGTTTGATGATCACGAGACTTAAACACTCAAATAAGGAAATAACGCTTAGGGCAATCACAATGCCGCCTACACAGACTTCTTCCTCTTCCTCCTCCTCATCACCACCCTATTAAGCATGGAGTGCACTCTTCTGTGCAGGACCTGCTGTCTCCGTCACAGCCCGGTGATGCGTGCGTGTCTGTGTGACTCTTTGGCCACCCCTTGCCTGTTTGGAGCCTCTCATCCTGAGTGTTCCGGGCTAATCAGGGATGAATGGAGAGCCAGTTCTTCAGTCCAACGAAAGTCTATTCTCTCATGATCACTCCAAAACAGGCAATCAGCCAAAGCTAGCCATTTCCATCATAATCGTCATTATCAACATCATCATCATCACTGTTGTGCTTCCTCAGAGCACGCACCTCTGGAGTGGCTCAGAGTTTGACCAGTGCCAACAGAGATTCTGCAAACCATTTGACACTTGCTTAAGACGGGATCACATTGACCAGTGGCAAGCAGCAGGTTTCTTATTTTTCTCTATGGTTTGGCAGCGGAACGGTGGCAGTGCTGGCGTAACGCTAGGGTTGAACAAACTGATTGTCGAACTTGGTTCAACTTTCAAAGTGCAACGCGAGCGTATTGAATTGTCAGTTTGGGCAAACCGTTTGTGTTACTTAGGAATGAGATAGAAGTCATTATGGTCTGAACGTTGCGTTACGCCTTTCTCTGACATCTGAATGCAATGAATGAATCTGTTGTCTGGTTTGAGTATTAGTGGCAGCTGTGACTTTTTTCACAACTCGCTCACAGCCTTTGGGCTTATACACTCCTGATAACCAGGTTAGTGAGAGAAAACACAGCACACAACATGACAGCATAAAAAAAATTAAAAAAACAACTGCCAACTGCTGATGGCATTCCTGAGTCGACTGAATGGATGCAAGGCATAAGCGAGAAAGAGAGAGAAGGCGCCTAGAAAGAAACGGCATACATAATTACTTCCAAACTCCTCACGAAGGATAAAATGCGTCCAAAGAAATTGGGCGCATTAATATTTTCCACGGCGAGTTCAAAGGGAGTGTGTAGAAGTGTGTAAAAGAGAGGGCCCAAGGAGCCTTGGCTGATTTAGACACACCACTCAGCGAGAACAAGCCCCCGGGTCTAACCGGTCTGTGTGGCTTAGCACCGCAGCCAAACTCAAACGGTTACCATAAATATGAGCACTTCAGCCAGCCTCCATATAGCAAGCTTAGAGTGAGGACTGACACTGCTTTCTGGATGGGAGAAGCAAGAGGGAAAGACACACCACAAAACAACAGCATTTTCAAGCTAACTTAAAACACAAGATAGATTTCAATTAGAAATTGCCAGTGCCAGTGTGCTAGTTTCTAAAGAAATATTGAGCCCTAATTGATGGACTATTAATGTAGTCGGACAAAGAGCAACGTCTCTTAGGGTCTAGCACATAGTATTACATAAGCAAAACAATTTTGCCAAATGATTCACTTAGCCTTGTTTTATTTGCACTTGTTGCAGTCCTCTTGTTGATCAACTCTTTCTTGTTGCCCTTTCAGTTTCTGAGTGCCTTCCTTTTTCCATTCCTCACAAATGTAACCCCCCCCCCCCCCCCCCCCCCTCTCCTGAAGTCCAACTCGCTGACCAAAGAATGACTAAGATAAGCCCAAACTGAAGGTGACTCATCCTTTAGACACTCAGGCCTTCAATTAGATGGCAAACCTCGGCGTGGCTAGCAGCAAAGAGAACGATTCAGCCAAGACGCAAGATAAAATGTGTGGAATAAAACATGAGCTGATATTAATGTTCATAGAGCTTTCGCCTGAAGAGACCCTGAAGATAACGTGGTATTTCCCAAAGCGTAATTACAACTGGATCCTGTGCAACTCAGCCTCAACCTTGATGGTAATTTTGATACCATAGATTTAATAGAGACCCAGTCAGACCAATAGTATGAAAAATCAGGAACAGAGTTTATTTACAATGATGCGCATCAAGGGAGAGACAGCATGACTTCACCTAAAGATCCATCAGCTGCTCTAACTAGACAAGGAAATAGTTAGAGTTTAAGTATCCTTCCAGGCTGACAGGAGATGGCGTTGGTCATCCCATCTCACGTGGACTACACTGAATCAGACCCTGATTAGTGGCAGCCTGGAAATCCGGAGCAGATAGCTACTGAATGCAGAACAGTGAAACACTGCAAAGTCATAATATTCCTGCTTATCTCTAAACACAGTCACACAGAGATATACACAGGGACAGTACAGATATCATACAGTCATTACATAGAATCATACTTTTAGTATCAAAGTGACCCACTAATGAGAAATGCAGAACATTAAACCACATATTGGAATATTGGACATAATGCAGAACATTAAACCATATATTGGAATATTGGACATAATGTTCTATTCCACTTTCTCTCAATCTCCACTCATGTTTTAATGTGGCTGATTAGCTACATTGGAAAAGATGATGAGACAAATGTGTTTTATGTGTATGAAAATGTTCTATATGGTCTGGGCATTGCAACAGGTAAAATCCTATTTGGCATTTGATTAGGACCTATATGAGTAAGATCAATGTAACGATCCCCTTCAGCTGTCTGTTCTGTCACCCATGATAGTCCTATTGGTCTGGATTCATTTTAGACAACCCAAACCATCTGAAGATCTCTGTCTGGCCACACACACACACACACACACACACACACACACACACACAGTCACACACACACACACACACACACACACAGTCACACACACACACACATAAGGTCATTGAAACGTCAACTTTCTGGATGGCAGCAAGCAGGACTTTACACTTCAAACATTTAACCCAAATCTGTGCAGCTTAGCCGCTCCATCACCCAAACTGCCACTGCTGCTTCTACATGCCCAATTTAGCAGCACTCTCACAGCACTAGCAGTCATCTGGACTTCTCTAAAGGAAAGATATAAGCACCACAAGTTCACCCATCCTTATGGACAGTGAGTTTGGAGTGGCATTCTTCAATGTTGATAAGAAAGAAAGAAGAGAGATCTTTTTAGCTTTAGTAGTCGTCTAATAGCAGTTAATGCGTCTCCATGGTAACTGGTTCAGAGTGTGAAGTACTGACGGCGAGAGCGTTCCTGAGTCATCTTGCCCTGAGCTACAGAGATGCAGCGCTGTGATGCACCTCGCCCACCAGGGGCACTCTCGCGTACCCCTACATCCGTGAGGAGGCCAGAGAGTGCGGTGCGTTCAGGAACCCCAAATTAATCAGTTTCCGAGAGTTATTCCCCTGGCCACCACTAGAAGTGGATATCATTACTGTGCTGCCAGACACCCTCTCTCCCATCGGACTCCAGACAAAAACACAGACGTCAATGAAGGGGAGCTGAAGTTAAATGCCAAGGAAGAGCAGGACCTCGCAATTTCATCAAGAAAGCTGCATCAGAGAAGCCATACTCAGTGGGCGACAGCTGGCAATGTAAAGTCTATAAATGGCATGGTCATAGTGGGACAATGTCTCCACAAAAGGTACCATGGTGTACCTTGCAAAAATTTTTTGATAAATACATTAACTCACACACATGAGCTTAGTGTGTCTATTGTACAGAAGTCAAATAATAATCCCACCACATGCTAAAATAGAGTGCAATTTATATCTACCCTAACAAAAAGAGCTTCAATTAGCTCTTGTCGTGGCTCATATTATTTCAAATGTGTAATTGATCTGAGCATGCCATTAGCATCTGCTGCTCTTCTCCTGACAGTGAGCGCTGGAGGAGGCTTCACATGGAGCTAGCGTTAGCGCTAGGGCTGGGGCTGGCCTGCCAGCTGTCTGCTGGAGATAAACAACCAGCCTGTAGAGGTGCTCGAAGAAATGGCCACTTGTACATGACAGCAGCAGACGAGGGGGCACGCGGTGAGATGAGGGAGCAAGGGCTGCTGGGTTGCTGCTGTCAGCCAATGAGAGCATGAGGAGGACACGAAGGGCCACACACTCTCCAGTGTAAAAGATGCCACATGCACGCACACACACACACACACACACATGCACGCACACACACGCACACACACACACGCACACACACACACACTCACACACACACACACACAAACACATCCCTGCTACAAGAACCAAAATCACAGTCAAAACACATGAGCGACAGGCTTTCTTGCATATGTCGTCATGGTGTGAATGGTAACTAGCTGTGTGTCTATGTTCACATCCTAAACAACAAACACATATTACTCTGGCAGTGAGAGGGCAGTGAGGAGGAGATGGTTAGAGGGAACTCATCCCCGACAGATCCCTGATGAGGTCAAGATGACTCACTGGAGTAGAGAGACACGAGGGCTTCTATTATATTGACACAAAATGTTTATTCTAAAGACAATTACAAATCAGTATCTTAGTGAGCTTTAAAGCGATCCGTTCGCGGAGCATAAAAATAGTTAGAAGACTGGTTTAATTTTTTGGAATATGCGCCTCTATGACATCTGGTGTAGCCAGTAACATTGATTATAGTGGAAGCTAAATGGTTAACATGGTAACATGGACATTAACATGGTCTCTGCTGAATGCCTGGGAATCTCTATTTATGTTTTCCTCTCTCTCTCTCTACCCTTCTCTTCCCTCCTATCTCCATCACTCTATTCTTCTCTGTGTCCTCCACAGTCTCCTGAGTCAGGTTTTGAACAGCATCCAGTTCTCCTCAAGACAATCCCCACAACACTCACTTCATTCCATTTCAAAATCAATCTGTGTCTCAGACACAAACATACAACCATATTACATTTTTATTCTTGTCTACCATATTGGCCCACAGCCATTTTAATAACACTGCCTTCCCTGTCTCTGCTAAACTACATTACCATATACAAAGGCAGGGATTTTCATTAAAATGAAAAGGATAAACAATCACCACTGTGCTCTTGTTTGTCTGTGCGCATCTATGTGTTGTGATTCCTGTAGTTGTCTGAGGAAAAACTGTGCGAATATCTCCATGGAAGTAATGGTGGGAAGAATGGAGAGAGTAGAGAAAAGAGAGCAGACGAGTTAAAGAGTGGAGAAAGAGAGAGAGAAAAAAACTCTCATTAGCTAACAGTGATTTACTTGCATGGAAGATAGTTCATGTCAGATGCAAATCTGGAGGAAACTCTGCAGTGGGTAATTAGGTAAGCAGAAGACTAGCGCAAAGAGAGAGAGAGAGAGAGAGAGAGAGAGAGAGAAGAGAGAAGCAGCCAAGTTTGCCAGAGAGAGATCCTACAGGCTCTGAAAACTAACCGCCTGAGAGGAGAGGAGGGGAGTAGGAGAGAAGAGGAGAGCTGTTGCCATGGAGACCAAACAGCACACCACGCAACCAAGTTTATTAGAGAAAGATCAATAGTCTGTTGGTGGTGGTGCTGGTGAGGGTGGTTTGGGGGTTTGGGGAGAGGGGTTGTCAGAGGCAGAATTTCAAACAGGAAGAAAAAAAAAGAAAAATCATCGCTGAAATGAGGTGTAATTAGATGACGGAAGGTTTTGATGGTGCGTCCGCCTTGTAGACTTGCTCACTGCACACAAGGGTGACTTGCCTGGTCAGGAGTCGGCCACTCAGTGAAATTGTCACTGAGCCCACCACATCTGGTCTGGCTGCGATTGATCCCAACTTGAAGGGCAGTTAGGACCCAAGTGATCGCTGCTTTCCTTTGTCTGCCAGTTTAGGTGGAACATAAGAAAGCCAGCCATCTCTCTCTCTCTCTCTCTTTCTCTCTCTCTCTCTCTCTCTCTCTCTGTCTGACTACAGTAGCCTGGCAGGCTTCCCACTACTACTTACCAGCTGTCTATTTTTGTTTTATAATTAAATAAATTAGCAACAATTAAGTGTAATTCACACCCTTGAACGCCTTGGCTCTTGAACTATCCAGATATACTACAAAGGTGTCATTACTGAAGCTGGAGGCTGCCCGACTTCAACACGGCTCTGGCCCAGACTGGCTCTGGAGTGGTAGGGGGTATTTCATGAACTCTTCACAATGCCTTGCAACACAACATTTAATCAGCAGGGGAGGCAAACAAGGGAAACTTCCCAGCATGCATCTGTGCAACGTGACAAATGCTTCAAAGTACCGGTAGTCTTTAATCTTTCACAGATGCTAGATACTCCCTGCTCGAGCTTGCCTCCCTGTTCTAAGAACACACAACTCATTTACATGTAATGCCATATATCACAGCCTGTAAACTAACATGCATGCAAACCTACACTACAACATGATTCACTGAGACTGCACAAAAGGAAATTACCTTAAGACCTGTAATTGCTGTATGCATGACAAACACTAAATGGAATCCTAAAATGGAAAAGAAATCCTTCAGTATTTTTATTTACTCTTCACTGGGACGGAATACCATGAGGCAGAAACAAATGACTCATATGCCGAAAGGAAGGCAGAGGGATACTATAGGAGTTTTTTTACTGTTGGAAGCCAGACAACATGCTTCTGCTTTGAACCATCTGAGTTGTTCTGAATTCACCAAGATGTGTAGAGATGGAAAAAAAGAGAAATGAAATGAAAGGGAAAAGAGAGAAAGGGAAAGAAAAAAGGCACATACCAATTAATTCTTTATTTCTCACATCTAAGGCCATGTTTCTTAAAGCTGTCGCTACGGCGCACACCACTCGGTCGTTGTCGATGCGCAGCAGCTCCACCAGGATGGGAAGACCCTTCTCCTTCCTCACCGCCGCACGGATGTACACTGACCACTGGAGAAGTGAACACAACACACATATTTCCATTATTAACAACAATGTGAAGTACATTTGCATTTATTCACAAAACAAATGGTACTATCAATGGTGACTTAACCCTTTGTAGGTAATGCCAGGAACAAGGGAAACAAGGGGGGTTAAAACATGTTTTAAAGAAGATTATGAAACATGCTCTGACAAACAGTTGAGCAGACAAACAAGAATATGGAAACACTTTATTGAGCACACTGAAACCAGGACCTTGGTGTGGTTAGTACCTTAATCTAACCATTGACCAACATTTTTCACCAATGACCAGACCATTCTTCCAGTCATAAGCTTACTCATACATATCTGCATTTAAATTATTTTTCAAAACTCTGCTCAGTAGTATTTAAGACACTTAAACATATGCATATGGGTAGTTCATTAAAACCAAGAAGGAGGAAAAAAGAATGAGAATAGCTATAGACAAGCACACTGTTTACCAATAAAGTATAAAAATAACAAACATAACAAAAATTAAGCAATGCCGCTTTCTAATTCTGTATAATGTAGTGAATACTGTCAACATATTTACCCAGGTGAGTTATAAAAATATGCACGCAGTTCATTAAAACACAAAAAAGTAGCACGCAGTGGTTCGCTTTTTCAACACGCGTGATGAATAAATGTCTTTATAAACTGCTCTAGGGATCGACCGATATATCGGCCGGCCAATATATCGGGCCGATATTTGCGTTTTTTACATGTATCGGCATCGGCCGATAAGCGCCTGCGTTCGCCGATAGTTTTTTTCCCCGCATTATTTACATACAGGCGTCCACAGGCAGCTCTGTGTTGCTGGAGACTCTGCAATTCACGTGCAGACTGCCCCTCCCCCACGAACAGAGCTGAAAGCCTGCTCTTCAAGACAACAGTAAACTTTAAACTTTCAAAGCATCTTTTAACTGTTTGACTTAGCTTAAATATTGCCATACACTTTGAAGGTGGAAGCAAGTTTGTGGGTCCAAGTGGAAAATGCGAATGATATAGGTAGCCTACTTTATTTAATGCTAATGCCTCGTTTATAAAACTGCTTGCCATTGTATTTAGGTAGCTGCAAATAGCTAAGTTGTAGGCTAGGCTATCCATATGCATGCGGTAGCTAGCTGTTACAAACACTGATCATATGATTAATGCCAACGTTGTTCCGTGGTATTTGTGGGAGTTTTATTCAGCGACCACCTGGCTGAGTGTTGGACGCGTGTGGTGTGTGTGTGTCTCCCTCCCTGAATGCCCCTCTTCTATAAGACTGCTTGCCATTGTATTTAGGGAGCTGCACTAAGTTGTAGGCTATCCGTTTGCATGGGGTAGCGGTAGCTGTTACGAACACTGGTCAATCATATGATTAAGTAATGCCGACGTTGTTCCGTGGTATTTGTGGGAGTTTTATTCAGCGACCACCTGGCTGAGTTTTGGACGCGTGTGGTGTGTGCGTCTCCCTCCCCCTCTCCCTTCGAGCGGGCGGAGTTGCCATCGCAGTGATATCAGAGCTTTAATAATGAGAGACGTGTTATACATAGTTGAATATTAATTCGTGTTAACGTTTATCATGTACCAGACATACCGTGTATGCCTTACTTGTTTAGAGCCGTTTGCTAACGTTATCATTATCAATCCAGTTTAATGGTGGTTCGTCAGCTACCAAACAGAAGTTTGTGTGTGCGTCTGTCTGTCTCACTCAGTGGGACACACGCATCACAGCGATATGAGAGTGCTGCGCTACCTGAAGGAGAGATTTTAAAACTGAGAGATATGTTTAGGCCTATATAGGCTACCTTTTGACGTTGATGGCGTTTAGAACAGAAACATTTGACACCACGTTATTTTCCTCTGCTGATTTATGTTCTGTGGTTGACATCTGGCAGCTTTTTTTAGAAAAATATAGACATAGAAAAATTGAAACCATGCAGTCTTAAATGACAAATCAAGCACTTTATTTCAATAGCTAATTTTAAGGCTTATTGTTTTCTTAAAATTATTAAATGTGTTGACAAAGGACATTTTGTGATGACCTGAATTATGTCTTATAGTATGTCAGCAAGCAATGCGTCATCAAGGCTGTGTTGTAAGATGTTGATGAAAGCATTTTGCACAGTTAACCATATTCAGTGCACCCATCCATAAGTTCAATGTTCCATTTTTAAATTGAGACTTATAACATTTGTTATCATTTGTGTAATTATGTGTCATTTGTATGATGTAAATTGAGGAAGCAAAATAAAAGCAGTATCGGCTCCAAATATCGGCTCAAGAAAATCGGCAGCCTGTATCGGTCATCGGCTTAGGCTGATGGAAAAAAATCGGTATCGGTATCAGCACTAAAAAATCCATTTCGGTCGATCCCTAAACTGCTTTGTGTGCTGTGGATGAAGACCCCGTTTGTCAACACAACCCAACAAGCTGGAGCCACTACACCGTAAAGGCCCACATTTTAGACGGCCCTGCTCTCCCTGGGGATCTGAACCAATCGCTCTGGAGTGGGCCAGCTCGGCGGGGGAACAGCTGCTGTGGAAACGGTAGGAGTTATTACACAAGTGGCACAGGCCACTGTACATTCATTATGTCCACTCTCTCCGCTCTCTGCCATTTAAAAAAATAGCTCTGCCCTGACTTGTAATTGGACTACCTGACTGATGTGATGGTCTGTGTTTTGATTGAGAGCTGAGCTTGCTGTAATGAGAGGCCATTGGAGCATTGGGGCCAGGATAGAGTGGAGTGGGTTAGGGTGGGGAGTGGGGTAGGATGGGCTTGTGTGTGTGTGAGAGAGAGAGAGAGAGAGAGAGAGAGAGAGAGAGAGAGAGAGAGAGAGAGAGAGAGAGAGAGAGAGAGAGAGAGAGAGAGAGAGAGAGAGAGAGAGAGAGAAAGATAGAGAGAGATAGAGAGAAGGGAAGATTAAAGTGTTTGGAAAAGAGTTTTAACATATTTGTCAACATTTCCTCAACATTTTCTTTCATATACAGTATACACTCACCGGCGACTTCATTAGGTACAAATGTTCAACTGCTCAGATATCTATTCAACCAATCACATGGCAGCAACTCAATGCATTTAAGACATGGTCAAGAAAGACAATCTCCTGAAAGTTTAAACCGAGCATCAAAATGGGGAAGATTTATGTGACATTGAATGAGCAATGGTTTCTAGTGCCCAACACGCTGGTCTGAGTATTTCAGATACCGCTGATCTACTGGTATTTAAACGCCACAACCATCTCTAGGGTTTACAGAGTTGGTCCGAAAATGAGGATATATCCAGTGAGCAGCAGTTCCCCGGGGCGAAAATGCCTTATAGATGCCAGAGATCAGAGGAGAACAGCCTGGCTGGAGTTGATAGAGGCAGCAGTAACTCAAACAACCACTCCCTACCCTCTAAACAAACAACATGTCAAACCTTGGAGCTGATGAGCTACAGCAGCAGAAGACCACACCAGGAACAGGAAACCTACAGTAGGCTACAATTGGACAAAAGAAGATTGGAAAAATGTTGCTTGGTCTGATAAATCTAGATTCCTGCTGCAACATTCAGATGGTAGGGTCAGAATTTGGTATAGATAGATAGATAGATACTTTATTGATCCCCAAGGGGAAATTAAAGAATGGAAGGTATAAACAAGATGAAAGCATGGATCCATCCTGCCTTGCATCAACGGTTCAGGCTGGTGCATTAGTGTAGCCAGACATGTTTAAATGGGTGGGCACAGAAAAAACCTTGTGGGCAAAGCCAATTTGATTGATCATAAGAAAGGCCTAGATTAGATACACCATACAAACATTAATCATAGGCATGCTATATTTATGACATAAAAGTGGAATTTATTGAACGCATTTGATCACAGCTGACAAATTTCTCAGAAACATTTTCAACTGGAGCAAAACAATGCATGAATGTAGCTTCAGTGCATCACATGAAACACAATTGAGACAATAGATTGACCATATTGGACAACGGCAAAGCCTTATCATAGGCATGTTACTGTACATTCATGACATGAAAAGTGAACGAAAATTGAACGAAAATCGACAAATTACGCAGTCGGCTAAACATTTTAAACTTGCGCAAAACTGCATGAATTCAGCATCGGAGCATCGCATAAAACACAAATTGAAGCAACAGATTGACCATTGGACAATACTGAAAAGTCTTTTCATAGGCATGCTAGGTCTATGACATAAAAAGTGGAATATGAACGCATTTAATCACACCTGACAATTAAACGGAGCTGCCGGCTTTTTGCGATTTGACTGATTCTTGAGCTCTCAGCGGCGGAGTGTTGACAGCGGAGTGTTAACGTAAATGAAGGAAATCTGCAGCAACTGCATGATACCGTCATGTCATTATGGACCAAAATCTCTGAGGAATGTTTTCGGCACCTTGTTGAATCTATGCCATGAAGAATTAAGGGAGTTCTGAAGGCAAAATGGAGTCGAACCCGGTACTAGCGAGGTGTGCATAATAAAGTGGCCAGTGTGTGTGTCTATATAAAAGCAATAAAACAGATAATCTGGCAATACAGCTATGTAAGGGATAATGGACGACACGGTGGTCTGTTCACAGAAGTTAATGCACGGTCGAGGTTGTAAAATGGCCCTGACGCGAAGCGGAGGGCCGTTTAAACCTCGTAGTGCATTAACTTCTGTGAACAGACCACCGTGGAGTCCATTATTCCGCTTATTCCACTGTTGCCACTTGCGTTGTGTTCATTTCCTGTTGCAATTGTAATCGCTAAAACTGTCTTGTTTGTAGAACTAATTTCTTCCGACACATATCAACTAATTTCTCAACTTGCAGGACAAACTGCCGTTACTAGTTCTAAATAGATGGTTGCTACGGCCAAAGGCCAGTCGTTAGTTCTATCTCTCCCGTTGTCAAGCGAGCGTATCCCAAGATTCTGGTGAACTTTAGTTTTGAAACATCGCTATTTTACTTAGCCTGCTGTCATCCTGTTTATCTAGCTAAAAGCCACCTCCGTCATATGCTACAATGTTGCCATGTTCTGAACGTCTGCATTTTACAGCTCGGATGCAACGTGACCGTTCATTTAAACTTAACGAGTTCGTTAAACTTAACGTGTGATACGGACAAAAAAATGGATCTACTTCATAGGTGTGCAAATAACATACGGTTAATGGTCGTTCTAAATTACGTAGGACAATGGGAAATTCAACCAAGCAGTGGAATAAGCTTGAAATAACTATCCTGATTGATGATTAACATGCAAAAGCACAATTTATCAAGTGTGAAAACTAGGCTCTTAAACAGGGTAATATGAGAAAGAAAAACTCTCCAATGAAGGACAAAGGAATTAATTTGTCTAAACAGAACCGTCGCTCACTGGTTTGAGGAGATCAATATCTTTGGGAACTTCACACAAATTAAAAAAAAAAAAAACTAATCCCCACTCCTCTTGGACAAACTGTATGGGAATTTATAATCCTATTAAAATGAAGGACTCAGAAGGCACAAGGCGCAGAGTGACTCGAGAGGCATTAAACATGCAGCAAAATGTTGGGCCTCTGCGGGAACAAACACAGGAGCCAATTATAAGTGACGGGCAAGATGAGTACAGAAGATTGGAAGCACACAAACAAAGGGACCGATGGAGAAAGAGAGAGGGAGAAGGAAAAAAGGAAGAAAGAAAGAGAAACACAGAGAGTGTCAGGTAGAGATGATGAGTGAGTGAGTGAGTGACAGAGAGAGAGAGAGAGAGAGAGAGAGAGATTCTGTGGAGGTAACTGTCTTAATCCCTTCTCTAACTCAGTCTGGTGGAAGGCACTAGACCACTGTCAGTTATGGGACTTTTAAAGCCATCCAATCCCAGCCTTTCAATCAGCAATCTCCAAAAGCCTGGCAGGTATTGATCTGGCAGGACTTCCGTGGATGGATTTCCAGTTAAAAGATCCATCTGAACAGGAGAGTTAAAGTACCTGAGAGATGAGAAACTTTTCCACTGCACTGGTTTAACATGACATGCCAAGTTTAACATAACAAGTGTGAACGCCTGGTTTTATACATACACAGCTACGCCGGGGGAAATGCTTCTCATAGAAGAGATATCAAGCAGCAACTTGAGGAAGACTGGTGCTTAAAATGCATCGTTCAATAGGAGGATTAGGGACTGGTTTGAAGTGCGAAAGCCCGGTGCATATGGCAGCTGATACGGTAAATAAAAGTAGATACTTTTAAAAGGAACACGCCAACCTTTTGAGAACTTAGCTCATTTTCCGTCTACCTCAGAGTTAAGTCAGAGGATACATACCCTTCTCTTCTCTGTGTGTACAATAACCCAGCCTGACATAAACACCGTTAGCCTATCTTAGCATACATGTAATTCACAGGAAGTGGGTTACACCAGTTACCCTATAGCTCCCAAAAGTGGCAAAATAGACTCAGTAATAGGCTACTGTAAATCCAAAATGTTTTTTATTTACATGTTGTCATTTGTGTATTTACCAGGTGTAGAATTAACAATGTAAAATGAGACACAGCAATTGTCTAAGTAAATATGAAGAGTTTGTTTTTTAAACCGCTGTATCCTCCATTTCAATGAATTTTCATAAATATTTTTTTTACATTTTGTTTTCCAGGTAGTTTCAGTGAAACTGTAATTGGGTTACTCTTATTTAATTTATCTTATGACTAATTAACGTTTTTAAAATGGAGATATAACGTTTTGGAACCAAACTCTTCATACTGTATATACTTGGAACTATATTGTCATTTTGGCAAAGCACCGCTACATAACACTGACGTGCACTGGTCACTCACCTTCCAGCTGCCCGCTGCCAGGTTCTGCAACGCTCCGGCCGCCCCCTCCAGCGTGTCTGGGTTGGAGCACTCAGACAGCAGCGTGAGGTAGGGCTTCACTATGGAGGGGTGCCACAGCATCTGGATCCCTTTGGGGGGGTCCGCCGCGTCCGGCATGGGACCCACGCCATCCCACTGCAGAAAGACATCGAGAGAGAAAGATGAAGAGAAAGCGAGAGAGAGAGAGAGAGAGAGAGAGAGAGAGAGAGAGAGAGAGAGAGAGAGAAAGAGGGGAGGGAGAGACAGGGGGAGATGGGAGATGGGAAGACAGAAAGAAAGGTGGACAGAACAAGAGAAAGCGAAAGAGGGGAGGAGAGAGAGAGAGGAGAAAGGGAAATGGGAGAGATCAAGCACGAGAGAGATAAGATTGAAATGAAGAGAGAGGGAAAAAGAGAAGAGAAGAAAAATGGAAAAGGACAGAGGTTAGCGACGGGATAGTGACATTTGCAGGACATCAGCATTTAAGAGACCTGTTTATCTGTCAGAGTCTGTCTGTCTGTCTGTCTGTCCAACTCTGTTCATGACTCAGTTTCTGCCCTTTTCTCTGTTATCACGCCTCCTTCCCGTCACACACCCCACATGTACTGTAGAGCAACAGCAGTTTGTTTGCTGGCGGTGCCCACACCTCCATGCTGCACTCTCTAAAGGCAATTACCCTGCCTGCCTACCCAGCCTGTCACCGAGCCCTACATTTCCCCAACTCTCTCTCTCTCTTTCTTACACACACACCAACACCTCACACTTCCCCAATGCACACACATATTGCACATAACACACAAAGCTCACAGTCGTGAAACCCTCTATTTTCCCAAACTCACACACACACACACACACACACACACACACACACACACACCACCCACTAAAAACCACACTGTGCCTTACCACCAGACAGACTTTATAACTTCTCTTCAAAGCAAAACAAATTAAAACAAAAAAAACATAAAAGGACAAAAAACACTGTATTAGTATTTCAAGGCCATGTATTGAGTACCCTATACACCTATACAGTCAGAAAATTAGTCAAATTTGGTGCACCAAGGCCGCAACAATACATCTTAATTGATTTGCATTGCAACCTAAAGAAAATAGCCCAATGCAGTGTTCTGCGTTTTGCATTAAGTCGACACACGTGGCCCTGTTTGACTGAACCACTGAGTTGAATCTGTTTGAGAGGGCACAGGGCTGGCACACAATGACCTACTTTCAGCAGCAGAAGCAACTCACAGCATACCTCCGCTGCACTTCTCTCTGTGCTTGAGTGGCTCAGGAGCAGAGGCACACCCGCTTCCAGCGTCCCTCAATTATTAAGCAGCCTCTGTGTGCATCGCTCCCCTCGCTGCTCTAAGGAGAGGTCGTGCTGTTCAATTAACTGCTGAAGGGAAGAGGAGCCCGCGAGGCTTTCCTCCTGTCTTTCCAGCAAGGGTGTGTGTGTGTGTGTGTGTGTGTGTGTGTGTGTGTGTGTGTGTGTGTGTGTCTGTGTGTCTGTGTGTGTGCGTGTGTGTGTGGAGGGGGCGGAGAGAACACACAGAGAAAAGTACTTAAGATTCTGTTGCCGAGACGATGAGAAAACATTTCACACTTTTGGTGAGGTAGAAGTCCCACACCAACACAGACAGAATTTACATTCTTTTTTGTGCCTGTAAAATCTTGTTTTTTATTCGTGGAAACTACTACTTGTTGGAGGATGCTGCTCCAAGTCCATGTTGAATTTCATGTGCAAAACCATAGACTTTTTCCAGCGCAATGAAAAACAGAAATATTTTTTTTTTACCACTGTGTGAATACGGAGTAGTAAATAAACTATAAAACAACAACTATTAAGTATTAAGTGTAATTGCCTGACACTATTTCTGGTAGTCATTTTCATGAGAGTTAAAGTGTGAGAGTGAAAAGACTGGGGCGGTGTTTCTACGGAGAAACAGTGGATGTTTGTAAGTCTGTGAAGTGATAATTGAGTGTGTAACATGATGAGTGTGTGCTTGTTAGGAGAACAACAGTGTGAGTGTGCCATGATTGAGAGTGCGCTGCAAGTGAAAGTGTTAGTCAGTGTTGTGCAGTGACGGACTGGTAGTATGGAATTTGGGCAGATGCCAGAGGTGCCGCGGACCCTCGTGGGCCGTTTGGGCTGGCCAATCAGAGAGCGGCATGAGTGTAACAGCCATGCGGCCCCTTAATTGTAAACAGCGGCCCCAAGATAATTATTTCGGCCCCCTTTCAAGTGTCCATAATGTTCCTCGGCTAACTGATAGCCAAACTTCTCAAAATCCTTCACACCTCAATATCAGTATTTATACCACACATGATTCTCTATATCCCAGTCATGGTTACACTCTACAGTCTACAGTCACACACTTTTACATCAGTCTGCATTGTTTTGTAGCGAAATGTCTTATTCAGAAGTTCAAAAACGTGCATGGTTTGAAATAAAACAAAATCTGCCTGCATTTTTTGTATTTCATTATTTGTTTGCAAAAGTTAAAATGAAGCAATGCCTTCTGGGAATTTCAAGACAGAATCGAGTAGGCCGTGTCTGCGTCTGCGTGGAAGTTAGAAGTTGGAAGCTATACTGTTGACTAAGATTAAGCTAGCAAAAAAAATTAATCGAGGCATCAGGCGACACAAGGGGGAAGCGGAGAAAAAGAGAGAGAAATCTTAGAGAGCACTGTTGGCTGGCGGTGAAAATTGCGACAAACTGACTGATTTGTTTTTAAAATCAAGTGCAGGTTCAGCTACTGTAGCACTAGCGCTAATACCTTTATCTTTTACTGTCTATGGCTAATACTGATACTCAAGAAGGCTCTAAAGCTGAGAAAGAGATCCTAATGAACTTGGATTCAGATGACGCAATAGACAGGGCTGCAGAGAAGAGCAAACTCCTTCGCACCTTGTTAACTACATGATGGTAAGACATGTTTTTATTATGGAGCTGCAGGCTCTGATGATTTATTCGTTGTTTTATGCATTGGGGTTGTGCATTGATATGTCCATGTTTTGGTGCAGTTGTTTATAGCATGAGAGCTTACGTTCACCATCACTGGGGCTATTGATAGCAATAAATGTATGGTTAAATTTATAATAATTTAACTTCAAGACTACTTTTAGTTAGCCATGTAACCCTTCATGGTTTTAAACAAAGACCCCATCCCCTCCCCCAATGGAATGCTAATATGCTGGTTTAAGGCCTATCACTTACACAAGACAAAGGATGCTACCTTGATATAATGTATCCATGTATCATGAAATGTAAATGTATTCATGTCTGGTATCATTTTGATAGTCTCATTACAAGGATTGTAATGATGTGATTGTGAGAATGTTTGGAACATTCTATAAGTGATATTTCTGATATATAAGATATCTCTCCTCATGCTATTCATATAGGTGTGAAGTGGGTGTGAGTAGGTGTGTCTGATACCAAGTGAAGAGCCAACCAAGTGGGATTGTTCTTGGCGCCATTTTGTTCTTTGTTTAAAACATTTAAAAGTAACTAAACTGAAATGTTTGTCAGATCAGATTTTCTAGACTTGGACTAAGGATGTAGCGGAAGAGAGGATAAGTTGGCTACAGGCCAACCTAGGCCTCAGGCCTGGGCTAGGCCTACATAGACCATAGACCTTTTTTGTACTCTCTCTCAGCTTGTAACATAATAAACCTGATTCCTGAGTTTTTCCTGAAGTTCGCCAGTCTAAGATCAATATTAAGTAATTATTCACCTACAATTACTTTCATGGAGGTTCCAACCGCAGAAATAATATACTTTTGTCGCTGATTCTAAGATGCTGCAGTTTTTTTTTCTTTCTTTTTCTCATCGCTTTGGTGTCAGCTCCCAGGTAAGGACGCTTTTTATCTGCATTTCTTCTTTGGTGATGAACGAAGGTGGATCTGTAAACCCGGGCGGTTCCTGCTAACCACAGTTTGGAACGGGCGTTAAGATATCGGAAAAGGCATTCTGAGTGAGTAGACATTTTGGCAAAAACGTAACTTAATAGTGGACACAAAATTGTGCTTCCCCGATTTTGGCAATATTTTGGCAAAACCGTAATTTAATAGTGGACATAAATTTGTGCTTCCCCGATTTTGGCAAAACGTCGCACAAGACGAATTAATCCATATTTTGTAAAGCGTCGAACATATGTGTTGGATTGAAACCCAATCCAGAAGAGAGCCTCTTTATTGTATATAAAGAGTAAATAGGTAAGCGAGTGTGCTAGGCAACTCAATATTAATCACTGTGGTATAGTGAGCGACCTATTTTTTCGCGGTTTTAGGGACGACAGGTCCTAAGAAGTTACGTAGCTTATGCCCCTCTTTGTTTACAGAACATTGTTATTCCTTCACTACCAAAACAGAATATTAGACAGAACTTGGCGCTGGGTCCGTGTAACGCTTTGCAGTGCTATGTTCTATTTGCAGAATTCACATGAAAAAATATAAAAATAGGCTTAAAAATCCGTTATCCATTCTTTAGGACGGCACAGTAAATGGGTTATTGTTGCATATTTTGATTTTCAATTAAGCACAGTTACGGTTTTCTGTTCAGAAGTTAAAAATTGAAATGATGCGTCAATTTTCTAATTTTCCTTTTTTGAGCTTTTGGTTGGACTGAACCACGAGCACCTGGGGGAGAACACCATCTAGCTGGGCCAGGCTAGATGGTGGAAGAGAGCGCCGCCTAAGTTGTGCGTGATTTTGACTCATTACTTTAGTGATTAATAACTAAAACTTCGCCGATTTTTGGGAGATGGCACGTTAAACATAACTTTCAGCCTATGTTGAACAAATCTACAGTATATTTGAATACCATGGCCATGCCATACCATAGCAAATAATTCCCCAAAGCAGAATTCTTTGCCATCGACGTCAGTCTAGGCTATAGAGGCTACCCCAAGCACTGTTTGACATGGGACATTTTTGCTTATTTAACACTTTACGCTAGACTATGTTTCATTAGGCTAAACGAAGACACAACAGTGAGTATATGCCTAATTTATCAGTTTATCTATTTATTAATTTCAACAGCAAATAGCCTACATTGCTATAGGCTACGGCTCAAGTCCATTGGATCATGTAGGTCTCCAAAGCCTCCCAGAACATGAACATTCTACACACGTACTCATAAGTGTCAGGATGCAGCAATGTCTCCCTCTGCATCTGAAGTTCTGATCTCGAACTGACATTATCAATTGCTTGGCACCTTGATGCAAGCTGAACTGTGTTTGATAGGCCTCCATCTCTACATCCGCTGATAAAATGTGATCACCAACACCGCGCGCCAATATGTATCAGGGCAACCCCCTACGCTTGTGGTTCACCCCAACAAAAACGGTAAAAAGGGCAAAAATCCAATATTAACTGAATTTTACTTTTGTTTCCAATCCAGTTTCTGTCTTTTTCTTTATCTTGACTAATGACACATTTAGAAAATAGCAGCAATTATCTATTTGCTGACCAGTTAAAAAAAATTGAGAATTGGATTATTGAACACATTTTTTATTTGGATCAGATGGATGGAGCAAATAGAACAAAGCACTGCAAAGCGTTACACGGACCGCGCTGCTGTGTTTTTGTTTTTATCACCAAGAGCGTATGAGCGGCTAGAATCCAAAGTGTTAAGCTAACACTAGTCTTGTTTTGTTTTTGAGTAGATGTGGTGTTTTGTTTTAGGCTACATCTACACTCAGATGATGAATCCAGGATTTTTGTCGTAATCTTTTTCAAGTGTGCAAACAGCATAAGCTCAAACAGCATAAGCTCAAGAGAGCATGGTTAGGCCTCTTTTAATTACGCCTGAGCTAACTAGCTGCCGCTAGGGGCGTCTAGATGTCTTTGTGAGCTAATATGAGCTAACTGAAAAGGCTTGACTAAACTTCTTTTGTTCCGTTTTTTTTAAGCAGGAAATTCTTCCTGCAGCCATTTAAGTTGTCCTCCAGCTCCATGGAGCTGTGTGTGTCTGTGTGTCCAGTATGAATGAATGCGCGTGTGGGCCGGCCCTGTGTGTGTGAAATTTGTTTATTTCTTTATATGTGTTTGTTTCCATTTTTTGTTTCAAGTCCTTCTTTGTTTTCTTGGGTCAAAAGTTTTCACACCTTTTGCTATCTTATCTCACTGCCTTTGTTCCTAGCACCACTGTATTCTATAACCAACCCCCCAGCTTCTCCCCCATGGACACAAACGGAACTTCACTGGGGAGATATGAACCTAAGAGGAGTTTTAATGGGAAACCATTGTTGATTTCAACCATTTTCTTTCTTTCATTTGAGAGACATATTTTGGGGTTTAACATGTTAAGACAGATTTTTATTTTTGCTTGTATGCCAATGGGAAATGTTTGCTACATGTTTACGCCTTGTTTGATGTGGGCAAATGTTCAATTGAATGGATTCATACCCACAACTTGAGTTTCTTTATGTTTGAAATGACTTTTATTTGTTTTTTGTTTTTTTTAGTGGTGTATTTTCTTTTCTTCATTCATATTGGGATCACAATCTGTTATAGTTAAGAAACTATAAAAAGGGGGAGATAGATGGTATTGACTTGAAATACCATCTAAGTTTACTGGTTTTATTGCTCAAATGGTCATTTTTTAAATGCCTACTGTTTTGTTTTACTGACCCTCACTTCTAATGCACAATCTCTTTAAAAGACATGCAGGGGTACCCTACCCACGTGAGTCTGTGGATTTTTTTTCCTTTTAAACATCTAAACTTAACCAAAAGTTTATTTATTTTCTTTATATTGGCCTTTGCCAATAGATGCAAATGTCTGTTTGGAGGTAAATAGCCCTGCTATGTTAGAAGGTGTGACTGTCTCCAATTGAGAAACTGAATACATTAGCATACTGTTGTTGACTTGTGAATCTGCATTCACGAGACACTGTTTGACTCTGTTTACACTCATGCTAATGTCTCTCCCAAGTTGTTGTGAATCCACTCTCCAGAATCTCTTTCATGCCAGAAGGGACAAAGGGAGGTGTGACATGCCTTTGTCTTCGACTACCACTAAGCAAACATATCAGAAGATCCTTTCAAGATGGCGAATGGCTCCACCAACCAGGCTCAGCTACCACGCCAGAGTGTGGACCAGGCCATGCCACTGGACGAGATTGATGGACCAGACAACTCTGCCCTGGGCTCAGGTACAGCCAGCAGCAGCGGTGGGGGCCAGGCCAGTCATGAGACGAGACTGGATGAGACTCAGGAACCACAGGTCCAACGGAACCTGTGGCAGAAGCAACTGCCATGACTCTGGAAGCAACAAAACTGGACTGACTGAAAGCAACAAAAGGGGGTGCCGAAAGCAGCCTTTCACTCCCGCATCATCAAAGACACTCATGGCACATTGTTCACTGCCCGCAATACATGTGGACATATTTGGACTGACACAAGGGTGCACGCCGAACGCGGCCTGCATGCACACCCTTTGCACTCGCATACACTTACACTGAAACAATGCAGACACATTCAAGTTTCATAAGAGGACCCTTCTTCAACGGAAGAGAAACGCAAGAAAGGATGTATGCTGAACGCTGCTTTCCTTGCTCACGCACACACTTACATTGATTATGGACTGATTATGGACTTTATAAAAAAAAAACAAAAAAATAAAAAAAAATTGTAAAATTGTTCAAGAAGGCTCATGTTATGGAATCTTATTTTAAACTTCAAGTCATTCAGACTTGAAAAGGGGGAATTGATAGCAATAAATGTATGGTTAAATTTATAATAATTTAACTTCAAGACTACTTTTAGTTAGCCATGTAACCCTTCATGGTTTTAAACAAAGACCCCATCCCCTCCCCCAATGGAATGCTAATGTGCTGGTTTAAGGCCTATCACTTACACAAGACAAAGGATGCTACCTTGATAAAATGTATCCATGTATCATGAAATGTAAATGTATTCATGTCTGGTATCATTTTGATAGTCTCATTACAAGGATTGTAATGATGTGATTGTGAGAATGTTTGGAACATTCTATAAGTGATATTTCTCATATATAAGATATCTCTCCTCATGCTATTCATATAGGTGTGAAGTGGGTGTGAGTAGGTGTGTCTGATACCAAGTGAAGAGCCAACCAAGTGGGATTGTTCTTGGCGCCATTTTGTTCTTTGTTTAAAACATTTAAAAGTAACTAAACTGAAATGTTTGTCAGATCAGATTTTCTAGACTTGGACTAAGGATGTAGTGGAAGAGAGAATAAGTTGGCTACAGGCCAACCTAGGCCTCAGGCCTGGGCTAGGCCTACATAGACCATAGACCTTTTTTGTACTCTCTCTCAGCTTGTAACATAATAAACCTGATTCCTGAGTTTTTCCTGAAGTTCGCCAGTCTAAGATCAATATTAAGTAATTATTCACCTACAATTACTTTCACTATCAAAAGTGCGTGTTCTTTCCGTGCATCAAAAGTTCTATCTGGAAGTTGCGCAGGTGGGTGGAAATGCCAGGGCCGTTTTTTGGTTCCCAGTCCGTCACTGGTATTGTGTAGTGTGTGTGTTGTTGTGAGAAACACTGCTAGTGTGTGTGTGTGTGTGTGTGTGTGTGTGTGTGTGTGTGAGTATGAGTGTGTGTGTGTGTGTGTGTGTGTGTGTGTGTGTGTGTGTGTGTGAAAGAGAGAGATGGCAGTCAATGAGAGATGTGTTGTTGGTGGTGGTGGTGATGATGGTGTTGGTGGTGGTGGTGATAGTAGTGGTTGTGGTTGTGGTTGTGTGTCCATGGATAATCTGTCATAGTGCGTTGGAGGGCACTGAGCCCTAAACATCCCCTGTTTAACAAGGCCATTACATTCTTTCAGGGAGATGACTACATTCCCTTAATTCACTTCTATTAAAGGAGCAACATCATGAAGAAATTCAGATTCAATGGCCCCTTTCCTTTCAAACGGGAGGCCTTCCTCTAATGAACCAATGGATATTCGGCAAAGCCACACTAACAAACATAAAACTCAACAGCTGAATTTGTACTGCAGATAAAACATCTCAATCCAATGTGTCATGTCCTGCCATTTGGAACAGCTACCAAAATTACAGAAAAATGTAAGTTGTAAACACATTTTTCACATTTTTTATAAAGTGATGAAGGCAGCATTTGTCAAAGGAAATATCACTCTATTCATGCACTGAATAAAATGCAATCCCATCTGGAAAACGAAAAAATTCAGCTCAAGGCTCCTCTTAATGAATCATGTTAAACGGATTCTTCCAACGCAAAATGCCTGTAAACTCAGAGATATTCACAAATTCAGGCGCAACTCAAAGTGCAATTTGCGTGGCAGAAATGCACTTCAGTTAAGCGAAAATCATTGTCTTCATGTCTAAGTGGAAAACAGGATAGCAAAGGGTACAGCATGCATGAGCAAGTGTGTAAGTGCCAGTGTGAGTGGGTGTATGCTTGAGAGAGAGAAAGAACGAAAGAGAGAGAGAGAGAGAGAGAGAGAGAGAGAGAGGGAGAGAGAGACAAAGAGAAAGACAGAGTGTTAAACAATAGGTAGAGAAGTTCAAGGTAGAAAATACACTTGTTTACCCAAACCAGTGTCTGTCAATAAAATACTAAACACCTTCCTCTCCTCTCTTCCTCTTAACCAGCAGAGCTCCCATTCTCTCAGTGGAAGCTGCCGGCTGCTGCTCCAAGATAAATGATTCAACAGGCCACATTAATTCCTGCACTTGGAAGCCCAGGTGTCCCCCTTCCTAGGGTCTCATTTTATAATTTCAGGACAAAAGACAGGAGGCCGACCCGGGGACGATATTAAAAAGCCTTCAGAATGATGTCGGCTAATGTACTTGGAGCGCAGCACACGCTGACAGGACGTCTTTCAACATTGATTGACTTGATTATATTTAACAAGCGGCCATGTTGGAGATTCCCGGCTGGGCCACTTCTGACTGCATGCTGAAGCATGCTAACTAATGAATGCGCCTGGTGGTTGGACTTTGAGGAGGCCCACTTTTCCAGAGCAGTTAACCAAAAGAATGGAAGGGAAATTACAAATCCCTGTTCTGTGTTAAATAAGACAGACCCTCAATGCTTTTTTTAATAGGCAAGGCATGGACTTTGATCTAATATTACTAGTCAGAAATAAAAAAGCTTAAAGCTTTCAACATCATATTCCTTAGAAGATCCAGTGAGAG
The DNA here is from genome assembly GCF_046254945.1 of Alosa pseudoharengus. Classification (NCBI taxonomy): domain Eukaryota; kingdom Metazoa; phylum Chordata; class Actinopteri; order Clupeiformes; family Clupeidae; genus Alosa; species Alosa pseudoharengus. The sequence continues at coordinate 28,921,273 of NW_027468650.1, read as the reverse complement.
ACAACAGAGGTCTTCACCAGCATCCCATCCAGTGTTTCTCACCCTTATTTGGGCAATGAGAAGCACTCGTTACCCCTTGTAGTCAACCAGCCCATAACTACATTACAGCCGACTTGCAACTCCCCCTTCTCCACAAAGCAGTAAAAGGGCCTCGGCTGATGTGTTATTACGTCCTCTGTCTTTGCATGCCTCTTGAGAGCTGTTTTATGGCAGACAGTAACTAGTGAATAGTTATTAGCTGGGAGAGTGGCTAGGACCCTAAAAGAGAGATAAAAAGGGGGAGGTCTGTGACTTGCTGATGACACATAAAAGAGATTAAAAGTCCTCATAAAAACGTCTCTGTAACATGGACAGGTGTAGCGATTAGTGTCATTTATGTATGATGATGGAGGTGGTGTGCTGGGACTGAGTAGGCGTCATGTGCCGCCTTTACCAGAGCACACCTGACCTTTACCTGACCATCAGGGACGCGTTTCCCATAACTTGTTAGCAACTTAGTTGGTTGGCAATGGGAAATTGCATTGCAACCAACAAACTTAGTTAGCAACTATGGGAACTTTGAGAAACGCGCCCCATGTTAGGACTCTATCCTGGCCATGTCTAGTCTACAGTGTATCCTTTCAGCAGAACATCTAAGCAACTGTACAAACATTTATCATGTCTTTCACCTGCTGCTCCTCCACCTTTTTTCCTATCAGGCATTTACAACAGACCTGGATCCCTTTACATAGGCCAATTACTGCACAAGAAAATAAAATCATCCAGGTAAAATGGGCAGCAGTTCACAGCAGAGGCCAAGAGCTGAGTGCCCACTAAGAATAGTAACAAAATGTCTGTAATTACAGGCGAACTGCTGACAGGCCAGCATAATCACCCTCCAGATACCCCCCTCCCTCAGAGCCTCTGATGCCCTTTCAGACACCCCCAACCCGACTCCTGCAAGGTATGAGGTACTCTGTTTTGCCCCCATTCCACCTCTCTGACCCCTGCCTCTCATCCCCTCTTGCCCTCACCTGATCCTGGGGCTTCTTTTTCTTCTTCTTCTTGCCCCAGCAGCCCGAGCTCTCGCCGTCCTTGCCGTTGGAGTCGCCGCAGAGCAGGCCGTCGAGCTCGTCCGTGCCGATCTGCTGTCCCTGAGAGGTTTCCGCAGCCAGCCGATACGAGAGGTTCCTCAAGATGCACACACAATTCTCTATGGTCTGGAAGAAAGTGGGGGGAGAAGAATGAATGAGAAATTTAAAGTGAGAGAGAGAGCGAGATCATGTACATGACAGAAAATGAAGAGAGGAAGACAGAGAAAGAAAGAAAGAAAAAAAAGAGAGGAAGAGAGAAAAAAGGAGAGGGAGTGGGGGAAAGACAGAGGGAGAGAGATTAAGAGAGAGGGAGAGACAGACCCAAGGAGACAGACAAGGTCCTGAAACAGATGTTTGTTTAACCCAGTGCTGTCAGCGCCTGGGAGTGATGTCAGAAGGCCCAGTGCCCACCGTGCCACCAGGGTCCCAGCTCTGCCCCCTGCCCAACCCCCAACATAGTGATTACAGACCAGGCGAAGGTCACCCTCACACACACACACACACACACACACACACACACACACACACACACACACACACACACACACACACACACACACACACACACACACACACACATGCACATGCACACACACACACACACATGCATGCACACACACACACACACGCACACACACACACACACATACACACACACACACACACACACACACACACACGATGAGTGCCCAAGGTTGCAAATGTTTTTTGACTGTTAGTCACAGAGCCAAGGAAGGATCAAGAGGTGCCAACTCTACACAAAGCTCATTAGCTCGTGTGTGCGCCCGTCAAAGAGGACAGCACTGTGCTTCCACTGCGTAAACACCTCGCAATTAGCTTATCTGCCTCGTTCCAAAAACAGAGACGAGGCGCAATGCGGGCTGCTACCAATTTGCTGCTTGTTCTTTGGTGTGTGTGTGTGTGTGTGTGTGTGTGTCTGCATGTGTGTGTGTGTGTGTGTGTGTGTGTGTGTGTGTGTGTGTGTGTGATGTGGTCGCACATTTAAATGAGATTAAAAGACATTTTCCCAAATGAGTCAGAGTGACAGCGCCAAATCCATCGTATCACAGTCCATTTAGCAAGGTATTAAGGAAATAGACAGCCGAGGATGGGGAAAGAAGCCTCAGCACAGGCATCGGAAATAGATGCAGCAAAGATTTGGGGAAAGAAAGAAAAAAAATCAGCACCATCAGACAACAGCTTCGCTTTTGACAAATAATAGCAATAAAACACTTTTTTTCCCTCCTACCAAACAAAACTAATGACTACAATCAAACAAAGACTGGGGAAGTATGTGCTGGCATTTGAAATATAATGAAACATATTGACTTACATCACCAACCTATTTTTGCACTGCAAAACATGCTTGACCTCCGTTTCAAAATGCCATCAAAGCACTCCAACTTGGGGATTCATCAAAAATTGACCAAAACATTAATTATAAAATAAATAAACAGGTTCATGCAATTCTGAGCTATATAAACTACTTTTCTTCAAAACAGAAACCACATTTCTGTACCTTACATCACCTTATCAGTGAAATATAACACGCTCATTACTTTTGAAACATGTAATGTGATGCTAGAAAACTCATCTCTTTCCATGCGGTTTGGCCTTTCATTTACACGAAAATGGAGGTTTTATCACTGAAAACGATAATATCTGAAAACTCCAGCCAAGTGGATATGTATCCAGTCCCAAATGCTGACAAGAATTGAGTATGACAATGTCAGGCTATAAAATGGCTAGATTTGTTAAAATGTTGGGTAACACTTTACTTGACAGTATCGATAGTATTGACAGTATCGACACTGTCATGACCAGGCTTGGAATTTCACCATTTTAGGGGCAAGGCCACTTGGCCTTCAGTTGGGCATATTTAGTGGGGGGCACAAAGGCCACATGTCAGAGCACCAAAGGCCAAAGTTAACTATACAATAGTAGGCTATAAAAATGATCAAAGTTTTTAGGCTATTCACAGCAGTAGACCTGCATCACTGTATGAAACATTACAAAAACATGAAACACGTCATAGAAAGAACTGTAAATCATCTGATCATCTAATATTTACAGATATCTAGGCTATATTTAACATTTATTTTATATTTGGCCTGTTATGAAATCATGTATTGAACAATTTAAGCACAGCTCAGCTTTAAAGGGACACCAGGCAACGTTTTCGTGTTAATTACTCATCTTCGTAAGTCGGTATATGGTTAAATTACTCATTACAGGGCGAATGAAGACTCTCTCGCCCGCCCCTGCCTGTAGGAAGAATATCCCGCTTGCAAGTTCAGTGTATTGTACCCGCCGACCAAAGCAGGATCAGTTTACATCCTGCATCCACAGCACAGAGGCAGGCTAACGAAACGCTAGCCATTGTTGCAAACGTGTGTATGATGGCAGAGCCGGCGAAGAAGCAGCGAAAACCCTTGAAGGAAGATGCAAGAAAAGGAAAAGAGCTTTAGACTGAGCGAGGGGGAGTTTCGTAGAGAAAAACTTTCTCCACTGCGTAAAAGACTAAATTAATTTGCGCTGTGAATGCTAAGATTATTTTGACAGGCCATAGGCTAATACAATACGCTATTAGTTGGACGCAAACCAGAATATTCAAAGAAGGGGGCACCAAGGCCACAGTGGCCTGTAAACCTCTGATTTTCAAAGGGGCATCACGGCCAACGCAAGGGGCAACGACGGTCATGACTTGTTTATGACACGTTCATGACAGTGTCATGTCACTCTTATGTCGACACTGTCAAGTAAAGTGTAACCAAATATTGTAGATGAAGGTCTACATAATCACAAATTTACATTATTTTCATAATTACATAATCATATCAGATGTTGATTGCATCTGATACCCGACCCTTGTAATGGTGTCAGTATCAGCACAAATACTGATCCATGCAATACTTTAAAGACAATGCAAGTGTCATTCAAGTGTTTTAATGACTAAGTCATTTGACCCTCTCTTCCTCTCTCTGTTTCACTGCTTTACCATTCTCACTTTTGACAGACAGGTCAAATCCCAGGGCCTCGGAGATTTCAACCTATGGTTCAACCAATGGCTAAGACTCAGCCAATGAGGCGTGGGTAAATAAGTCATTGAGGAAGTGTGTACACATTGACACAGGTCCGGACAGGAGAAGATGCACTGATCCTTGTGAAATTCACTGACACAACAAGATAAGCCTTTGAACACACGTCAGGTCGAGCAGCGTCGACACACTGCACACTGTATCTTCACACTGATCAGACTTCCAAAGGTTCTCTGCTGCTGCAGCAGCCTCAGCAGCGTCTTCTGAAACGATTGCAGGCTCGGAGCAGATTAACTGAGTGCAGTTACAGCTGGCTGATGGAACCACATTTCCCGCAATTACCTCACCACAGGCGGAAGCGCCCAGGGAACTGCACGGAAAAAATAATCTAGCGCGGGGCTGAGAGGGATTCTAGTGACTGAAGCCTTCTCTCCCTCTCTCTCTCTCACTCTCTCTCTCTCTCTCACTCTCTCTACCTCCCCCCTGAAGGCCTAGAGTAGGCCTATCAGTGGGTTTATTAATGCCATGTAAAAGTTAAAAGATAGAGTAGACTGGGGATGTTTGTGTGGAGTCTGCCTGGCAGGTAGTGAGCGGGAAATGGCGCAAATGACCTCGGTCCAGCCAATCACAACGAGCTGGCAAAGTCACCTGTCTCACTGTGCTTCGCCTTCAACAAACCTGAGGAGAAGGAAAATAATGAGGAATTTCATTTTGAGCCCCCGAGGGCAAGAAAGTGAAGTAGAGATGATTTTAACGGCGCACTAATTCATGGGGTTTCGTCAACAGCATGAGCGAGCAAATTCGTAATTATTGTGACATTTCTTAACCGCAGGTGTCGTATCGCAGTCATCCTTTGTCACCGGCTGCAGGATTAGTGGGGGCCTTCTCCACGGCTGCCATCTGAGTCACTGCTTGCAAATACGACCTGAGAGGCCTCTTGGAGAGATGAAGACCTTAAGGGGCAAACTGCTGCAAGGAGATTGTGTGGAAGGACCGCCAACAGTAATTTGTGGACTGTTGGAAGTGACACCCCTGTAAGAAATAACTACTTCTCACAGGAACCAAAACCAATTCTACTGGCCCCTGCAATTCTACTGGCCCCTGCATCTCTTCAGCATACGGATGTCATGATTTAACGTATGTATTAAAGATGAACGTACATTTCAATGCCCTGATAAATGGAGCTAAAACGGATAGACATGTAGCCATTGTTGAATAATGGCACTAAAATGTACGCTGGGCATGCCTCAGATCATTTATAATTCAAGTGGATATTTCCATAATGTGTATGCATGTAACATTCACAAAGAGAACCATTTAGGAGGCTAGATCAGGGGTCCACAGCCCACTGGTAGTCCATGAGGGCATTGGTTTTGGTTCCTGACCATGCATCCATTATGTACAGTAGTTCCTTTGTGAGAATAACTATCACATCGCATAACAATTGTCCTCAGGTTGCTTCGTAGTCAGAATGGTGGTCCCTGGGACACAAGCAGTTGAAAACCCTTGGCCTAGATGGTTCTAGATGGTGCCACTGTAACAGAGGTAGTAATTCGTCCGCCGCTCACGGCCCTCGGACCCGCCACCTGGGAGTCGAACACTCTAACCACTGAGCTAAAAGCCCAGGCTTCCAACTCAGCGGTTAGAAGTGTTCTTAAGGTTAGGGGTGTGAGGATTTACATGCGCAACTAGCATGCTAGCTCAGTTCGCCTCCGTTACACCTGCAGAGGGAGGGACCTCTGAGTTGATAGGCAGAAAGTCTGACTGAAATACTGCGTGTGAGTGTGTGAGTCAGTGAGGTAGCCTCTGTGTGCACAGCGCCTGTTCTGTCCCAGACTCTCAGCAAGGGTAGGCTGAAGAGTCCGGTGGGTGGGCACAAAATGGGTCAGTGCTTCTGGGTTGGACGTGGCCGCAGACTCGAAACTGGGCCAGCTTTCTCACCGTGCACAAAGTCAGGCACTCCGTATTCATTAGTGCGGAGCCAGCAGATTCCCGCCACAGCAGCCCAACGGGCAGGCAGCGAGATTGGGCGTTCCATTATGATTAAAGGCTGCCATTTGTGGGGGACATGCAGTGGATCTGGCAACCTTGAGAATGCAACCGTGCAAAGAGCTGATTGTTTGTTGGTTTGTTGAGCAAAACAACCTTCCTCTCATACTCACTCACTCTGTCTCTTGTCTCCACACACACACACACACACACACACACACACACACACACACACACACACACACACACACACACACACACACACACACACACACAGTGCAAAATCATTAAACCATCTCCCGCCCACTCACCTTCACACATGTGCACACACACACACACACACACAACAAATAGTTGAATCAGCCGTTTCTGTTCAGGTGACACACACGAATATACCTACTGACAGGGGAGGTGTATGTGGGGGGTGCGGGGGGTGTAGGATGGGGCAGGTGAGAGGTGAGAACAGGAGAGGACAGAGAGGGAGAGGGCACAAAGGGAGGACAGGAGAGAGGAGGAGGGGAGAGGAGCAAGAGGGTAAACACAAAACAACTGGGATGGAAGGAGAGGAGATAATTGGGTAACACTTTACGGTAAGGGTACATGAATTATCATGAATTATGCATTACTTCATTCCTTTATATCTTATGAATCATCAGGAATTTACATGAGTTCATATGTAATGTCATTAATGACCTCATGCATGAACAACACATCAACTAAAGCATTAGGTACGATGGGTACATCATTATGATTTATGATCGTAAAGAAGCCCTTTGCAGGTCTGGTTATTCCTTTGCTGTTTCTGGATTTTCGCCTGATTTGGGCTCACATTTTTCACAACATAGCTCCCCCTGCAGCTTCGGTAGCAAGTGACTGCTACGCTAAACCCCCACTAGCTAGCGAGCTAGCCATCAAGAAACCAAGCTAAACACATACAGGGCTCACAATAAAACGGTCGAGCAAACACATTGTTCAAGAGACTATCAAATCACATTACAAGGGTAGGCTACTTACAATTTCAACAGCAACAAAGCCAAGTCGGAGTTCGTTTTGCAGTCTTCTTAGAAACTACAATCTGACTACATTTCCGAGGCCCGATTGGATATTTCCGCTGAGTTACATCTGGATGTGTTCGGACCGCGACCAGACAGTTGCATATTCATTTTTTTCCGCGGAGAAGCACTATGGGGAGACGAAGCACCCACCAAACGACCCAAAAAGTGTTGTAGAACCATCAGAACGACTCTCGACCTGCATAATTAAGGTCATTTTTGCTAAAATTGTCGCATAGGGCTTCTTTAAGCATGATCATCATGATTACATGTATGTCAGGTTAATTACTCATGAGTTCATCATGTTTGTGGCCCCTCAACTAAAGTGTGAACAATGGCATGTGTTTAGAGAACTGCACAAGTTGTGTTCAAAACAGAATTTGAATAGTGATGACAACATTTTTGGCAGAAAAAGAAATCATCATGATCATTCTTAATAAATCATAAATCATAATAATGTGCTCAACATACTTAATGCTTTAGTTGATGTGTTGTTCATGTATGAGGTCATGAATGACAGACTATGAACTCTTGTACATTCCTGATGATTCTTGAGATATTAAGGAATGAAGTAATATGTTAATCATGAATTAATTCATACATGAATTCATGATAATTCATGTACCCTTACCGTAAAGTGTTTCCGATAATGGAAGGGGAGGGAAGGATGGAGGCGGAGAAGGAAGGGGAGGAGAGAAGGCACACCCAGACCTTATGGTTCGATCTTAGTGCTGCCCATAGAGGTCTGGGTGCAGAGGAATGAGAGGAGGAAGAGGAAGAAGAGGAGGAAGAGCAGGAGGAAGAGGAGAGAGTGGGAGAGGTAGCTGAGCCCCACCTTGCTGTCGATCTCAGTGCTGCCCAGAGAGGTCTGGATGACGAAGAGCAGCGCGTCCGTCAGGCCCTCACACTCGCGCATCCGCCGACGAGCCTCTTCCCCTGCTGAGCTCACGTTCCTGCAGAACACACAGACACACACGCACGCACACACACGCACACACACAAAAACATGTTAGCCTAAAGTGCTAAAGATTTCATACACTGACATGGGTGAATGATAGATTATTCATTGTTACAGACGAGGCCTTTAATAGAAAGCTCCAGCTTCACACGTTGCCATGGACCCCCAGACCTCCATCATGTGTGACTGACTCTCCTTCTCCCATTAGATCTTACATCCTCCTGTGCTTTCCTCTCTAACTCATGGCCCCTTGAATACAGTACATGCAGTATATGCAGATACACATATTTACATGTGCTCTCACTCTCTCACACACACACACACGCATACAGTACATACAGTACACACACACCCATACACACACACAGACACACACACACGCATACAGTACATACACACACGCATACACACGCACACACACACACACACACACACACACACACACACACACACACACACACACACACACACACACACACACACACACACACACACACACACACACACACACACACACACACACGCTACTGCTCAGGGGCACCTATTAACTGTCCCCTGGAGCATCCCCCCTCATGGCCAATCACGAGACCACTCTGCATATCAGATTCTTCTGTGTCATTTAAATGACACCCCCCCCCTCCCTCTGTCTGACACATGCATATTTGATTATTTTTAATCCTCCAGGGGAAGGAAGTGTTGACACCATGTGTTGCTTGACTATTTATAAGAACTTGAATAATGTTTCTCTGAAGGCGAAAAAATCTTTCAAGAGACCATATTTGCATAAGGTAACATAAGTCAATTCAAGGATGTTTTTTTGCCATATTAATACAATACATTAAAGCATAGCCACAATATGTTCAGCTGTCAGTTCTGTTTTTATCATTCTAAACAAATTGCACAAATATTCTTGACATCAGAAGGTCAAATTGATATCCATATACAGAGAGAGAGAGAGAGAGAGAGAGAAAGAGAGAAAAAGAAAATATATGTAGCGATTGGAAAAATATTCTAATTTTATTTATGGAACAAACCTTGGCACAGAGGCGGTGTTATATTGACACTGACAGTATGCTTCAGGTTGAAAGCAAGAATATTTCAGTGCAACATTCCCCTTGGTGCCGACTCAATATTACAGCAAATAAGAGGCGCACTCAAGACGCCATTACTTCTCGTCATGTCATTGTGCGGCGAGAGCTTCATCTTGCTTAAACCCTCATGGGCCCACCAGGGCTCCACCATGACACATGTGTCTGTCGGAGCTGAGCGAAACACAACGGGACTCCAGGGAGCCCGGCCCAAGACGCCAAAACACAATCTCAGCCCGCTCGAATTGGAACTAAGGGGCGCAATGCATCATTTCCATTAGTTCCCTGTGTGTCGCACGATGCCGCCTGGATCATTCACTATTTCTCATTTTAATGCAGCATGTAGATGAGAGACAGACAGAGCTACAGATTTCTTCAGCATACATTCTCATTTACTCCCTGTGCCTTGTTATCTCTGCGTACACGTAGGCGTGGGGGAATCTCACTTACAGTGCCTTGATCATTTACAGCATATTTTCTACAAATACAGCTATTCATTTCCTTAAGCTCTTGTGTTGACTCGTTAAATATCCAATAAGGCTATGAGCTGAGCAGCATCGCGCTATGCAGTACCCTCCTGTGCTTGTGTCGCTCGTGCTGCGCCCCATGCCACTAGTTTCACAAGAGGAAGTGTGATGAAATAGGAACACCCCCCCCCCCCATCCCCTGGTGCTGCTGAGATCAACAGGGTGATGAATCACACAGCGACAGTGATGAGAGCCACGCTGGTTCACTGTGTCACAGTTAGCCAAGGGTCCACCATGCTGGCGTTGGGGTTCAGGGACAGGGAGCTTAAGAAGGGTGAGCAAAAGTGGACAAAACATTCCTGCATCGGCTCCTTCATGTGGTTTCATTGTCAAATTTAACAGCTCCGTCTCTAGCCCACCAAATGTTTTTTTTTTTGCCTAGTCCAAGTTCAAGTAGTGTTATTGTCATGTACTTATAAAATTAATTATAAGTAATGAAATTCTTCTCATGTATGTGTGTGTGTGTGTGTGTGTGAGAGCTGAGCAGAGCTTTGCGATCGCTGTCTTGCTGACTTTGTGACCATACCTATGGTGTGACCAGCTCAGATCCTCACTGATGTTAATTCCAAGGACTCTGAAGCAGCTGACTCTCTCTACTGCTGTGCCTCCAATATAGATGGGTGCGTGCTCTTCCTGCTGTCTCCTGTAGTCCACAATCAACTCCTTGGTTTTGCTGATGTTGAGCAGCAGGTTGTTGTCTTGGCACCAGGATGTCAGGGTTGCCACCTCTGCTCTGTAAGCAGACTCATCATCACTCGTGATACAGCCGATTATGGTGGTGTCATCAGCAAACTTAATGATGGTGTTTGAGGTGTGAGTTGCCATACAGTCATGAGTATACAACGAGTACAGCAGGAGGCTTAACACACATCCCTGCGGTGCACCAGTGCTGAGTGTTAGAGTGGATGAGATGATGTTACCCAGCCGTACCGCCTGTGTCCTGTCAGTCAGGAAGTCAAGGATCCAACTGCACAGAGAGGGACTGATGTTCAGGTCTCTCAATTTCATGATCAGCTTGGATGGAACTATGGTGTTAAAAGCGGAGCTGTAGTCAATGAAGAGCATCTGTACATAGGTGTTTTTCTTATCCAGGTGAGAAAGAGCAGTGTTCAAAGCAAATGCTATCGCATCGTCTGTGGACCTGTTTGGCCTATAGGCAAACTGGAGTGGATCTAATGTAGAAGACAGGGAGGATGTATGTAATATGATCTTTAACTAACCGCTCAAAGCACTTCATAACAACAGAGGTGAGAGCAACAGGTCGGTAATCATTAAGGCAGCTCACTGTTGATTTCTTAGGGACTGGAATGATGGTGGAACATGCAGGGATAACAGACTGATGCAGGGAGAGATTAAAGAAGTCCATAAAGACCTCAGCCAGTTCAGATGCGCAAGCCTTGAGAATACGACCTGGGATGTTGTCAGGTCCTGGAACTTTATGTGTATTCACACTTCTAAATGATTTACACACATCTCTTTCAGATAACTGAAATGGGCAGCAATCTTGCTCTAACAGAGCCTCTGACTTGATGTCATTTTCAAAGCGGGCATAGAAGGAGTTCAGCTCCTCTGCAAGAGATGCAGAGACCTCTGCTCTGACGCTCCTTCCTCTGTAGTCTGTAATTGTCTTTAGTCCACTCCACATGTCTCTGGTGTTAGAGCCACTGTAGTGTGACTCCACCTTTTCCCTGTACTGTCTCTTAGCACTTTTAATTGATTTTCTCAGTTCATAACGTGCTTTACTGTACTCGCTTGGATTGCCAGAATGGAAGGCAGCTGTCTGATCTCGGAGTGCTGAACATAACTCTCCGTTCACCCATGGCTTCTGGTTAGGAAAAGTTTGTACGGTCACCCTCTGTACAATGTCATCAATGCATTTGCATATATAGCCCGTTACATACTCAGTGTAATCGTTGATGTTATCAGCAGCAGTCCAAAAAACTCCCCAGTCTGTTGTGTGGAAACAGTCACTCAGGGCGGCATCTGATTGATCCGTCCAGCGCTGTACTGAGCGAATCGCAGGCCGCTCACATTTCAGCTTCTGTCTATAGGCGGGCCGATTTACCGAAGGCTGGACTGCTTTGTAGGCATGGCTGTATGGAGTGTATGCATGATCCAGGGTGTTATCACCTTGAGTTGAAAAACTCACATGCTGGTGGTATTTCGGTAGAACTTTCTTCAGGTTGGCTTTATTGAAGTTGCCGGCCACTATGAATGCGGCCTCCGGATGCAGAGTTTCATGCCGATCAATAATTTCATACAGGTCGTCCAGCGCCCGTGTGGTGTTAGCATGTGGTGGAATGTAAACAGCAATGAAAAAGACTGCTGAGAATTCCCTGGGTAGATAGAAAGGCCTGCATTTGACCATGAGATGTTCGAGGTCAGGAGAGCACCCTGTCGATGTCGTTTGTACATCCACACACCAGCATTTGTTAACCAGAATGCACACACCACCTCCTCTCTTTTTGCCAGACTCCGTTGTTCTATCCTGCCGATGGATGGAGAGTCCCTCCGGCCGAATGACCGTCTGTAATCGAGGAGTCCGACCACGTCTCCGTAAAAACAAAGACATGCAATTCTTGATATCACGTTGAAACGCCAGTTTGGCTCTGAAATCATCCAGCTTGTTATCCAGTGATTGGACGTTAGCCAGGAGAATGCTAGGAAGGGGAGGACGATGTTATCTTTTCCTCAATCTGACCAATATCCCAGCTCTTCTACCTCTTTTCCTCCGTCGGCGTTTCTTCCCAGGTAACCAAGGTAAACAACCATGTAAACAACTTTGGTAACTAGCGGAGTGAAAGTCCCCCAATGTCGTTGCGGCTTGCAGATTTAGTTTAATATCTAAGAGAGTCTGTCTATTGTAAGTGATCAGCGTATGACACATGATAAAAAAAGTGCGAGAATAACACTAGAAAGATGAAAAAAACATAGGCTAAAGTTGAGGAGGACACTGAGCAACGGCAGCCATATGTCCGGCTCCGAACGTCATAGAACTGATATATATAGTCCTGCAAGACAATAACAACAACAGCAACACGTTACAAGACAACAGGAAAACAAACAAACAAACAGACAGATGGTGCATCAACAGGACCTCCTTGTATGGGGTAATGAAATAATGGCCCACAGTACATAGCTAGGCAGTGGATAAGCCAGCGAGTGTGCTTCGTAGCACAGCCCTCAGGTTTTCAGTCTGGCCACCATTCTCATTCTCACTCTCTGTCTCTCTCTCTCTCTCTCTCTCTCTTTCTCTCACTCCTTTCAGGTCTGCTCTACATCCTCCTGTCAATGGCTACAAAAAGCACCAGAAATTAACTTTTAAAAAACACATATCCTACAATCAGTAAGTGCTAGTCTTAACGCACTATGACAGACCCCGCTGACATGGCGAGGGTCAGTTTTTAAGCAATTGCGCGAGCGTTCTGAAGATAAAGTGCTTCTGAGGCCATCCTCTTGGCGGCAGACAGGGTGTGCGCAAGGGAAGAAGCACTCACGATTACGTCTGGAACAGTCAAAAGAAGCTTGTTTATTCCATTCCTTTTATATCCAGCCGCACGACTGACAGAGATGCACTCCAAACAAACACGGGGAAGGGTGGAGGCAATCGCATAATAGCTGCCATTTTCATAAATATTGTGTTTCAGTAAGACTCGAGGGGGGGATAAAGAAAAGGCTGTCATTGCATTTAACCGAGCGCTAGGAGTTCATTCTGTAAATTTGCATTTCTGCCGGGATGAATTTATGGACTGATAACAGTGGTTGTAGTCCCTGTAATGGTCAGAAAGAGAATAATGACTTTATGAAAATCTAAAAATGCTTTTGGAGGTGCCTCTGAAATAACAATGCAGATCTCTGTATAGTGCCGGCAACTACTGAGGAAGCACAAATGAAGTCGGCAGGAAATTCATGCCATCTGCAGGAGGACAAAAAAAAAAAACTGGCCTGTGTAAGTATGTATGTGAGTATGTGTGTGTGAGTATGTGTGCGTGTGCGTGTGTGTGTGTGTGTGTAAATGCAACAACTTTAGGATACCTAACTGGAAAAACAAAATCTTTTGATTGTTCTTTCCCTACTGGTGACTTTGAAGTGCTGTCAACGGAAAGAGAACCTTTTGATTGTCTTAGAGTTTATTTCTCTCAAGTGAGAGAACTGTCATATTATACTGTATGCAGCACATTCACTTCGTATTTTGATCACTCAAAAAGCTTCTAATACCAGTACAGAGTACGTCATGAGTAACACATTATAGTATTACAGGATGCATTTGTGATGTTTATTACACTAAGACTGCAAGCCCTTTAATTGTATTTAATTTCAGGCAATGTGTTATAGATTCCCTCAAGTCATTGAGAATATGGGACTGCATAATTGTGCTACAACTATCGTAACTCAGAGAGTGTTCAAAAAGATGGTCTGTGTATCGCTAAACAATGATCGGAGTAAAACGAGACTTTGGAGAGGAGCGGCCTAGCTCAGCTGGATCTCGAGTCTCGGTTCTGAAAGCTTTGGTGCCGGACCGTGCAGGAATTACAAACAGCTCTGATTGGCATTTGAAGACAGCGGGGCGCTGGGGCCACAGAGGGTCCTGATTGGCTGTGAACGATGATGAGAAGTGCTAGGGCAGGTTCACAAGTGCACGGCAACGCGCAGGGAGCCTATTTCCAAACACTTAACAGGCTCCATTAGCATCCGCACGCCGTCAGATGACACCCCTGGGTTAAAAGTACTCACACATAAAAGGAAGCAAGTTCGCTGTCTTTCTCTCACTCTCTCTCTCCTTTTCTCTCACTCTCTTGCACCTTAATTCACTTTATTCTTGCAGGGAGGGGAGGGGAGGGGTGGAGGTGGGGGATGGTGGGTAAGCACCAATTAAAATGTTTATTTGCTTTCAGGGCCTGGAGTTTTCTTCTCCACACACACAACCTCGGTAGTCTAATAAGGAACATATTGTAATTGACCGGCTTCTCATGTAGTTTAGCATGCTAATAATTACACTTCTGCTGAAACAAACAACTAATTCCTCAACAGCTGTAAGACACTACAGCAGAAGATACCCCTTCTCTCTCTCTCACACACACACACATACACACACACACACACACACACACACTACATTGGGGGTGCATCGACGGTGACACAGTTGCTAATATTATCATAATTACTTGAATTTGAGCTACTTTAATCTACCTCTGCTCACTTCACGTTACATGTGAGTGCAAATGCAAAAGCGGACTATCCACCTTGCACAGCGAATGGTCTGAGGCCGACGACGGGGGTGGAAATGGGAGCCCAATTAGGTGGCTGCCACCTCCTGATTTATCTCAGCGTCATGTTGATGGAGGGCCCCTGCATGTTCTGACAGACTAGGCCCAAGAATCAGGGAGCCTTTGCCAGCCTTCCAGACGGCTGGAGTTATTTCATAAATCCAGAATTTGGAGAGGGATAGAGAGAGAAAAAGAGAGAGAAAGAGAGAGGGTCCATGCTGCTGACAAGGCAGAACTGCACTCTGACACCCCTCATAAAGCATTCCGGGAGCAACAAATGAAGGTGGAGAGGACAGGAGAGAAGAAATTCTCGACCTGAATCCCCCTAGTAGCTCATGTGGTGCATGAAATTGTGTGTGTGTGTGTTCATGATATGTGTAGGAGAGCAGAATTAAGGCAAAAAGGAAAAGAGAGGGAACACATTAAAATGAAGATGCTTCATGTGTGTGTTCTTTTGTGTCTGGTGACTATCATAAACATCCCTAACTGTTTAAAGCACATTAATTTAATTCCTAAGCTACGACCATTACACCAGAAATGCAACTAAAATGTTAGTTCTCTTTGAATTTCCTGGCAAGCGATGGCTAATTCTTAGCAGTTAATGAGCCTACTGGCTTTTATTGCTTATTCATGTAATTTATTTGCTGTCACTCTCAATAAATTCCATCTAATCAATTAGCATTCTTTGTTAGCTAATTACATATTGTAACACTGCTAGCATGGCATTCAATCAAGAGTGCCTTAAAATTACTCCATAGTTAAAGTGCAATAGTCTTTTCAGGGCCAATCTTACAGTTTTATGTACCAATATCAGAATTTCATTAAGTGGATGCTTTCAACCAGCTACTTAAACTACAATGGGGTCATTCAGCTCATTATGCTAGGTCAGTGCTTAAACTCATTCTCGATGAAAAATGACCATTTCTCACTCATTGTTGTGGGGCTGGAGTCCCTGCCTGGACTCCCCCTCTCTGTAGGGAGTTTGCGTGGACTCAGGCTGGGCATGGCTATTTATTTTCAGTGTGCTTTGTTGTCCTAGTGAGAGGACTTATGGCTTATGTCATACACCCCTAAAAGTGCCCCTGACTCAAACACATTCCCTAAAACAGGCACTGGCCTCATGCACTTTAATCACACTACTAGCCCTGAATGGTTCATTTAGGTCCAATATGCCCCTAAACATATTGCAACATTACAGTATTACAGCAATCTAAAAGTAGAATTTTGTTCACTCCTCTATGATAACAATGACTACACTTAAAAACAACATATGGTTATTCAAAACATCAGCCAATTTTCTTCTGTATCTATCCGGTGACAAAATAAATGTATCTGGTTGTAGTGACATCACCAGATGGGCAATTTGTGCATTTTGATGACCACTGTTTACTGTGTGCAAGTGACTGGCCAGTGGACTCCTCTCAACATGCCCTTGGCACAGACAGACTGTACTGGCATCTCACCCAGACGCCCCTAACTCGACATAAAACTACACCAATGGATCCCTGCCACGACTGGGGTCTTAACCAAGGCACCCTGCCTTGCATCAAAGACAGCTCAGGGCGTCATGGACCCCTGCTCAGACCCCTGTTTTTGGTAATTGCAGTCATCCTTTGGCCAATGCTTGATTATCATTTCATTAGGAAGATGTGTTACTAACAAATGCCACCAGCACAAGTAAGATTTCACCAGGTGGCCTGTCCATGATCGGACTCCTGCTTTTTTCGTTTTTATTTGTTTGTGTGTTTGTTTGTAATGACCTCTGTGTAAACTCATGGATTCACAGGCAAGCAAGGCACTCTCTGCTATTTGCCTTTGGCAGTGGAGAGAAAACAGCAGCATGTCATCAGCAGCAGCAGCCCCGCCTGGACGGATGCCCTTTGCCTGGGGTAGCAGGGGCCACCAGGGGACCTCCGCACAGGGCAAAGGTGCATGTCTCCACAGGGGTTGTTGTGTTTGAGCGGATAAGCCTGGCTATGCAGCAGGGAACCTAATGTAGAACCAACTGGGGTGGCTGCTGCCAAGTTTATGGGGAGCAGTTTTTAAAAAGAATCAAACAAACAAAAGACAAACACTTAAATAAATAAGTAAATAAGTAAGTTAGTTAGTAAGTTAGTAATATATAAATAAATAAATCAATCAAGCTGTGGAAGTGACAGCAGGTCTATCTGAGCAAAGACTGGTGTGCCAACATCAGAGCTGCTTCCCTTTCCCACAGCTCTCCACTGCAGGACACCTTCTCCTGCCAGCAACCTGCTCTTAATAATCCCAATTACCTCTGCAGAGAGCTTAGGTGTGTGTGTGTGTGTGTGTGAGTGTGTGTGTGTGATAAGACATATGGCCGAATAATCCGAATAATGATGTGTACTTCATATTTGCATCTAGATACCCTCCATATCGGTCCACAGGCCTCTATTTGCATCTCATGCATGCCGATGTCAAGAAGCCTTTGATTGGCTGCTTTGGGAGCCGGACTGGAGACAGATTGAGATGTAGGAGCGGATTCATAGACAGAGGGCAGGAGAGAGAGAGGGAGAGAGAGAAAGAGAGAGAGAGAGAGAGAGAGAGAGAGAGAGAGAGAGAAAGAAAGAAAGAGAGAGAGAATGCAAAGGAAATGCCTCAGACATGGATGTCCTTGAGTTTGTTTAGCAGAGCTATAATGTATGTGTCATGGTCTGCAGCCAGCAAGAAGTAAAACTAACCCCACTTCACACTGTCTTTTCTACTCACACCTAGCGGTTGAGATGTGTCCTTGAACCGTGCCAAGCGAGCAGCATGTCGAGAGGAACCGTCGTGGGCCACGGGAGAAATCACACCCGGCCAGCACAGCAGCTTGACCCACAACAGACACGACTGCTGCTGTACGCTAGCATCACTCTCACCACATTCACTGAGCTCACTCACGTTCACCACTGCACTCACTATACTTATATTACTTTTTCTGCTGTAAGTGCATGTTGTGTGTGATGTTTGTATGCTACTGAGACCTTGAATTTCCCCATGGTGATCAATAAAGTATCTATCTATCTATCTATCTATCTATCTATCATCTATCTAAAGTCACTACCAGAGATGTGACATCCGGCTTCAGAAAGTAAAAGTCCTACTATGTATGGGTTCTACCTGAAATAGGTGATCACTCATCAGCTCATCTACTGTACCTGACTGGTTGAACTAATAAGAATCATCTGGTTTAGTGACTAGTGATTAGTGGGTTTTACCCTGAAGCCGCAGTTTTCCCCATCTCTGTTCACTTCACTCACGATACCCCCCACCAACCTGTCTCACGATACTGTCACCACATTCACCACACTCCATGGCAGTCTTGTCACACAAAGACGCTGCACTCGCAACACACAGTGTACTCGTGCTACTATCACCAATCTTCTAAGCTCTCACTATTCTTTCTCACTCGTTCATCGTCACAGGTATACTATACTCACATGCTACGCTACGCTATGCTACGCTCTTATAATACTCCCTACACTCTGGCCACCCTCGCACAGCCCTGAGCAGCTCTCTCTTTCTGTGAGCTCATTCCGGCTCGGCCCCAGTGCTGACAGGCTCCATTCATCAAGTCCAGCCTCCTCCACCCGCCGCCCCCCCCCCCCCACCTCCGCCTCCTGCGACCTCGGGGGCGGGCCGGCCGGCTGGCCATAGCCCCTTGGAAACCAAGCATCAGTGGACAGCCGGCCTGCCATCTCTTGGGTGACCTGCTGCTCACAGAGACTCACTACTGTGGGATGAGTATGTCCACAAGGAGGTGGTGGAGACAGCAGTAGACTACCTCCCACCCCTTAAAAAAACCTCTGTGCACCATATCAATAGACTGAACTCAGTCATTGTACCTATCAATAATCTATCATTTCAGCTCTTAACAACAATAAATGACAGTATTATCATGTGCCTACAGTAGCAAAAACCACCAGTTGCACTCCCACCGGAGATCAAACCAAGGCGAAGAGGCAGACGAGGAGGCGTAAGAACTAGACTCCGAATGCGTCCCTTCAGGCCCCCCCTCCCTTCCATCATACTAGCGAACGTTCGTTCGCTCAGGAACAAAATGGACCTGCTGCACGCCAAGTGCTCCATGGAGAGAGCCTTCAGGGATGCCTGCATCATCGCGCTCACCGAAACCTGGCTGGATGAGGAGGTCCCGGAGTCTGAGGTCAGTCTTGATCACTTCACCATCCTAAGAGCTGACAGGACCCATCAGTCAGGCAAAGTGAGAGGTGGTGGGATCTGCATCTATGTCAACAACAGATGGTGTGATAACATCAAGATCCACATCAAGATCTGCACACCAGATGTGGAGATGATGACGGTCAGCCTGCGTCCCTTCCACCTCCCGAGAGAATTCCAGACGGTGGTTGTCACCTGTGTTTACATCATAGATATATATACTGAGTAGATGTCGCCTTGACTACTGCTGTTCATTGGAACGAATGCGTCAATCGAGACGCCATCTTGCCGCGGTGATCCACTCCTCTATAATGCATTAGCGTCAATCTAGGCAAAGATCTAACGAAAATAAAATCACCATAAATCGTCAAAATCTCAAGCAACTATCTAGTTTTTTGGGTTGTTCCAACTGACAGGCATGTATTTATGGTCTAGTCTAGAGAAAACTAAGCTTTTGACTTTAATAAAGATACATTTTACCCATCTAGCCCCATAGACTCCCATTCATTCTGCACTAGCTATCGGCGGCCCCTAGAGGAACAATGAGTGAACTGCAACCAGGTTCGATACAATGAAAGTATACAGGATCTCCGTAGACAGGCTCTGGTTGAGGCCACATACCTCTCGTCTCGTTGACTCATGTAAGTTGTAATCTCACCAGAAGTTGCTGTAGATCTGTAGAACATTTACTTCCGTGCTTTAACATGGTCTGCTACTACATATGCCAGTCGTTACTTTTAAAATCATGGGTCAATTGGGCGAACGAGATGTAGCTTAATTCACAAATGAAAAAGCCATGAGAAAGGTGATTTTCTGACGTTTCAACAATGAAACCGAGTTTGCCATCATTGTGAGAAGTTCCCAAATTTGTCGCTAATCGCTAAAAAGGTTTTCTATCGCTGGGGATGGCCAAGCGACGCTAAATAGGTAACACTGACAATACGGGAGAACTAGTTTAGAGCTTCAGATCCCCGCCCCAAGATGGCGGCGGTGTTGACGCATGCTGAGAAGCAGAAGGCGACATCTAGTCAGTATATATATCTATGTGTTTACATCTGCCCGAGCGCCAACGCTAGGGTAGCAGCAGAGCTAGTAGCCGACAACGCTAACAACATGCTAGCCGCCTACCCGGAGGCTCCGGCGTTTATCCTGGGTGATTTTAACAACTGCAGACTCAACGATGTTCTGCCATCTTTCCACCAGTTCGTGGATGTTCCAACGAGGAAGGAGAACACTCTGGACTTGTGCTATGGCAATGTTGCTGATGCCTTTACCGCACGTGCCTTCCCGCCACTCGGTTTCTCTGACCACAACGTCATCTTCCTCCTCCCGCAGTACAAACCGGAACTGAAACGGATCAAACCAACAACCCACAGCATCACCCTCTGGTCGGAGGATGCTATTGAGCAATTGCAGGGATCTCTAGCCTGCACAGACTGGGGTATTTTTCAGGGCACACTGGACGAGAGGGTATCCACCATCACTGACTACATCAAGTTCTGTATCCACACCACCATCCCCACCAGAACTGTCAAAAGATACCCCAACTCCAAACCCTGGATTACCCCCCACATAAAACATGCACTTAAAGAAAAACGGACAGCATTCAGGAATAAGGACTGGGCCACTCTCAACATACTCAACAGACAAATAAAGAATGACATCATCAGAGCCAAAATGCAATATAAAAACAAACTGGAGCAGGAGTTTAGCAACATGAACACAAAACAAGCATTCCAGAGAATCAAGAAACTTACAGGTCAAGAACATAACCACCATCACCAACCAAGTTCGGACCCTCTTCATCTTGCAAACACCCTGAACAGTTTCTTCAACCGGTTCAACACCCATGACCACACCCCCACCTGTGAGGAACTTCTCAGAACCCTCCCCTCCCATGAACCTCACCACCCGCCCTTCACAGAGGAGGATGTGCAGCAGCAGCTGGCCAGGTGCAAAGTTGGCAAGGCACCAGGGCCAGACGGCATCCCGGCAAAGGTGCTGAAGTGCTGCGCAATGGAGCTCTCTCCCATCTTCCACTCCATCTTCTGGGAATCCTACAGGACAGCAACAATACCCACCCTCTGGAAAACATCAACCATTACACCTGTACCCAAGAAACCACGCCCCTCAGAGCCCAACCACTTCCGTCCGGTCGCACTCACCCCAATAATCATGAAATGCATGGAGAAAATCACACTACAACTCATCTTACCTGCTGTCAGCACACAACTGGACCCATACCAATTTGCATACCGGCCGAAAAGGGGGACAGAGGATGCAGTGGCATGCCTTCTCCACTCCCTCCTTCACCACCTCCAGACTCCCCATAACTTCGCCTCAGTTCTGTTTGTTGACTTCAGCTCCGCATTCAATACAATCCAGCGCAATCAACTCATCAAGAAACTACAGCACCTGAATGTCACCCCTCTCCTCATCCACTGGATAAACAACTTTCTCAGCAACAGGCCACAGACAGTGAAAATAGGGACTACAGCATCATCAACCATCATCACCAACACTGGAACCCCCCAAGGTTGCGTACTCAGTCCCTTCCTGTACACACTATACACAAATGACTGCCAGAGTTCACTACCCAACACCACTTACTACAAATATGCAGATGACACAGCCATAGTAGGACTACTTACAGACAACAGTTCCATCACAGCCTACCACCAGTCCATCACAGATTTTGCACTGTGGTGCTCTGATAACTACCTCCAACTCAACATTAAAAAGACAAAAGAACTGGTCATTCATGCATCAAAATCACCCCCTGAACTCACTCACATCACCATCCATGGCCAACCAGTTGCACAGGTCAGCACTTTCAAATATCTTGGTCTCACCATTGACAATAAGCTTAACTTCAATGAACATGTCACCATTACACAGAAACGTGCACAACAGAGACTGTATGCAATACGCAAACTAACTTAGCATCCAAGATAATACAGCTTCCCACCCCCAGCCTCACTGATGCAAATGACACAGCCACCACACGCCTTGCACGCACCATAGTAAGCAGCCCTGACCATCCCCTGAACCGGTTCTTCACCCTACTCCCATCTGGCCGCAGATACAGAGCCCTGGACTGGAAAAAAGCGCACTTTAAGAAAGGTTTTATACCCTCAGCAATCACTGCACTAAACAAACTCCTGTGACAATTACCCATTCCCCCTATTCTTTTGTGTTGTATGTTGTCTGCACTTTCCACCTTTTTGCTTGTATGGTGTTGAGGAGGGAGGGAACTGGGGGGGGGAGGGATGTTATGTGTTATTATGACCGCCGCGCAGCGAAGCGGCGGTCATATAGGTTTAGTCAGATTTTTTTTTTCTTTTTTTTTTTTTTTCTTTTTCGCATGCCCAAATTTCTGTCAATGATTCCCGGGACACTGAAAGACCGGGGTACACGAAACTTGGTGGGCATGTAACCCCACATGGATAGCATGGAACCATCGTTTTTCGTTTTGATCTGTAGCCCCCCCGCTGGACTGGACCCCCCGAAAGGAGGGTAGGGCAGACACAGTTTTCTGGGAATATCTCGAAAACCGTAGGGTTTAGGAGGACCATTTTTTTTTTGTATGTTGATCTCAAGGGGCCATGTCAACCCATTCCATAACCACTCATTTCATGTATAGCGCCACCTAGTTAAACACAAAAAAGTAAAAATGAGGTGTTGTAATTGAAGGTATCTGTGACCTAACAAAGTCAAAACTGTACAAAATTGGAAGTGTAGGATCATTATGAAACCCTCTGTATGCACGCCAAGTTTCGTGGAATTCCGTTCATGGGGGGCCACACAATAAATTAATTTATGTTACTATACACCAACTGGCCTGTAGGTGGCCGGAGACAGTTTTCTGTGAATATCTCGATAACCGTAGGGCCTAGGAGGTCCACCTTTTTTATGTATGTTGGTCTTAAGGGGGCATGTCAACCCATCCCATTACCACTTATTTTATGTATAGCGCCACCTAGTTAAAAATGAAAAAGCAAAAAATGAGGTGTTTTCATCACAATATCTCTGGCTGACTAGGTCAAAACTGCACGAAATTAAAAGTGTAGGATCATTATGACACCCTCCGAATGCATGCCAAGTTTTGTGTACTTTCGTTCATGGGGGGCCTTACAATAAAATAATTTATGTGTACATTTAGTGACGTACACCAACAAGGATTCCCGGGACACTGAAAGACCGGGGTACACAAAACTTGGTGGGCATGTACCCCCACATGGATAGCATGGAACCGTCATTTTTCGTTTTGATCTGTAGCCCCCCCGCTGGACTGGACCCCCCGAAAGGAGGGTAGGGCAGACACAGTTCTCTGTGAATATCTTGAGAACTGTAGGGCCTAGGATGACCATTTTTTTCTGTATGTTTGCCTCCAGGGGTCATGTTAACCCATTTCATGTGCACACATGTGCACAGATACACACACACACACATATACATTCACAGTAATCATACGTATGACACATACTCACACAGTAGACATATGTACGCTTGCATGCACAGGCACATACGCAGGCACAAACACAAGCACGCACGCACACACACACACACACACACACTCACACACACACACACACACATAACATAAACATAACACAAACAATCAAGAATTTCTCAGAATTATAAACAGGCAAGATGGAGGTGGGGTTGTATAAAATGAATTTTACATGTGAAATCTATGAACTAATCATGTTTTGGTACTTGTTGTCTAGCAGATACCAGTGAGAATTGAGTGTGGATAATGCAATTTAGTGAGACAGTTAGAATCATATAGGCCTTTCAGCGTGATTTCTTTTTGTGGAAAAAATGTGCTGGACTGGGCGGCGGTCATATTTTGTACCGCTCTGCGGTACATCTAGTTTGTTATATGTTACATGAGGCTGTGTACATCCTGCATGGAATGTAACAATGACATGTGTGAAAAAGAATATCCTTATAGGACAATAAAGACTCTATACTATACTAGCATTCATAGTGATAAGCATCATCAAGGTGTCCAATAAAGTAAGTCTTTAACATGGATGTACATTGTTTACATCCATTCTGCTCCTGTCCAATGGTCTGCTCTGGATCCAACAGATCTAAATAAGGTGAGAATGCAGACTGTTCTGCAATCTTGTTTAAGTGGATCCTGGGATATCCCTGATAGATGAACACTCACTGTTTTAGATGCATAGTAGAGCTGGCTCTGTGTATGGAAAGGAGAGCACCCACACTGGCCACATAGTGCAATGTATTTTCAGAAGACAGTGGTTAACTCCAGAGCTTTCCAGTCATTTGGTTATTCTGCTACACTATGTCATGGAGAAAAATCCCCCACTTCCCAAGAAAAAGCCAGCATGACTTTGTGGGGATCTCATGAAGGATTGCGCTTTGTGGCTCTGAAAATGTCTCCCTGTTAGCGGGGATTTTCTCTCCTGTCAGGACCTGTGGTTTTGAGAAATTTGATTTCTCCCTCTCGGAAGTGATTTACAGACGCCGAGTGTCAGAGTCCCGTCGGGCAGCGGGGCTTCAATCCCAGAAACAGCGCTTCACTGATTTTCAATGGGTCCCTCGGATGTGCAGGGCTCACACTGCGAGTGAGGGAGAGGTGCACTGACAAATACTACACACTCAAATTGAGACATTAACGATTGAAGCGTAATTCAGTCTTTGCCAGTTGTAATACGTCTAGATTTTCCACAGTTTTACACAGGAGACTTCAAAGCTGGCTAAGCCAAACACAGCATTTATCAAAGAGAACTAATGATTTTTCAGCCCAGATGCCTTGTACATGCCTGTCTGCCAGTGACACTTGTGTCTCTCAGTAATTTGTGCAATATAAACTACATTTCTTCCAACAAAGTTTTCAGTGCCACAATGTCTGTGTAAATAGACATTAAAGCGGCCAATCGAATGCAATATTGATGGATGAAACACTTGTAGTCATACATGAAGCAAAAACCCTGTAATTGCTCAAAATGTTATCCATGAATGTGCTACCACCCACAGAAGGGGATGCTCATAGTTCTGACCAGAAATAATGTCCATGAAGTTACAGTTTTTCTCAGTCGCTTTGGTGCTTTTCTCAGATCAGAATGAAAATTCTCATAACTAATAGTTCAACCTCCACAACATTTAGTCATTTGTGCACATCATAGTAGCAATTTCTCCTTTGAGAAATTGCATATGCTTTTGGACATGTATCAGTTGCTTTCGTACAATTCTCTGCTGTTTTATAACATTATCATTTGTTTATGTCATGTCAGTCAAAATGAACTATACTTATGGATGCTGGTCATTACATTGGAGTCATTACATACAAAATTGTTGAACTAGTTATCAAATTCTGTCACAATGCTGTAGATTTGCAAAGAGTAAAAATGTGAAACGTATGAATTCAGTGTCTTATACTCACTTACTCCCCTAACTAGGCCTACAGCAATGTGTAACTTTACTGTAGTTTTCAAATGGCTGTACAAGTAGTGTATAGTGCTGTATTGAGCATGTTCAGGTAGTGTCACCGAGTTCTGACCTTTTTTTTGCATTGGAAAACACTGAGAGAATAAACTGTCATAATGAAAACATGACAAAGCCATTTGACTATCTTGTTCATAAACGATGGTGTCAAGACTTCTCATTTTGATGACACTGGCAGTTTCATTGACATGAAGACTTGCTTTTGAGGAATGGACTATCCATTTTGAGCAAGTGACATACTTTTGCAGGTTATCTACTAGGTTTTGCAATTTGCACTAATTGTTTTGAGAAATGCACTAACTGCTGTGCAAATGTTAGTAGTGATGTGAGAAAAGCACCAAAGCGACTGAGAAAAACTGTAATGTAGAGACCACATGAGGCTGAATCTATCCAAATACATTCTAAAGAATGACTGTGGCTGCTCTGATTTCTAGTGTTGAATCTCACCTCACCTCACCTGCTAGGACCAGAGGCCAGAATGTTCAAAGCCTTCTGCACCTTCTTCCCAAATCATGGCTGGGATAAACCAATGTGCATGCTCATCATTCCCTGGTATAGACCACTTTCCTCGTATTGACACTATTTAATGAGATCGAGAAGGTCCTGAACTGTACAGCAGTCAGTTGCACCCTGTGACCCACTGCACCATATGTGTGAATCAACCATGACGTTGATTCCCAATAGGTTTATTAACTATTATTGTGATGACTGGAACCAAAGAAATAACTCCAACTGAGCTGCTAAACTGTGACTTGGCAAAATATTTCGGCTGTTGCGAAACCCCTGTAAATGACACATCTATTCCAGAATGGCTTAAAGGTTTTCCCATACACCACCGGTGCAATTAGCAGCCGTCCTGAGATTACATGGCCAAACGCTAATGCAGATGTTATTACCACTGCAGGTGGCAGCATCATTTCCTGCTAACACCTGGAGCTCAGGCACTTCTGGAGCTGTGACTCAGCTTGCTCCTCTGAGTCCCTTTGATGGATAATTCAGGGCTACAGCAGAAGATGCTGGAGGATTTTGATTTCAACACACGACACAGCGAGCCAGGAAGGCTGTTCCTGCGCTATTCTTGCACCTGAATTGATAATTTGACACCACTTTCACCAGCGCTAACAACTGGGGCACAAACATATAATTTACTAGCGA
Organism: Alosa pseudoharengus; assembly: GCF_046254945.1. Classification (NCBI taxonomy): domain Eukaryota; kingdom Metazoa; phylum Chordata; class Actinopteri; order Clupeiformes; family Clupeidae; genus Alosa; species Alosa pseudoharengus. The sequence goes on along the minus strand of NW_027468650.1, from coordinate 28,894,467 downwards.
GGATGTTTACAAAAAAGTTCAGGAAGTTTCATAATTGCTGGTTTAAATGAGGGCTTGTCTACTTTGCGTGCCCAGAGAGATGTGCTGGTACCCAAACAAATGCGCTCGGAGAGAAGATAAACTCCCACTTAAGTGTAGCTTTACACCGCACAGTTGCCATGGATACAAGACAGAGTAAAGTCTTAAGTGGGATGGATATTTGGCACAGGAGAATCATTACTTTTTCTCCATTTCTGTTCTTTCGTGCTTTTTTTCATGCAGCTCTCGGCAGGAGGAACCTCATGCATAAATCATAATGCAGGGGGATTTTGCCGTCTTGATAAACGTCATTATGCGTTATTAAATGAATCATGCATGGACGTTCTTTCCCATTCTTCTGTATTGTGTGTGTGTGTGTGTGTGTGTGTGTGTGTGTGTGTGTGTGTGTGTGTGTGTTTGTGTACGGGTTAAGGGATAACTCTTCCACAATGAATTACTTCTTTATAGAAGCTGGGTGATAGATGCACATTAATGATTCAATCTCCTCCTGAAGAAGTCCTTGCGTGGCCGATCCCAGCTGGAGAGAGTAGAAGGGAGGAAAGTGGAACGTGGAGAAGATGCTTGTGGTTTAGGAGGAGTGTGAGTATGGTGACGTGTTTATAGCTCATGGACTTGTAGCACAAGCTCTTGCTAATACATATGCTGACACAGTAATCCTTGGCCTTCATTTAATCCACCCTTATCAGGAGTGATTCTCTCTGTCTCTCTCTCTCCCTCCATCTCCCTCTTTCTCCATCTCCCTCTATCTCATAGTGTCATGACACACACATACACACACACACAAACACACACACACACACACACACACCAAGTGTCAAAAAGAGAGTTAGCTGCCACTGTCGTTCTTCGCTGTCAGGGACAACCCCACTTGGAGATGGCAACACTGTCAAAACGCAGCGCTTGTTGCGCCCACCTAAAGAATGCCACACATTGACATTTCCACAGCACTGGTCCACAGGCCACGGATATATGAACTCAGCCTAGCCTCCTCTACACTGTGAGAGATGTGGGCAGGCCTCATCGAGTGCACGTGACCTTTAGATGACCTTTCACAGTCTAACATGGCAGGGATACACAGAGTGCAGTCGACAAATTGACAGGCTATAGACTATGTGAAGTAGGAGCGCTCAAATACAAAAACAAAAACACACACACACACACACACACACACACATGGATGCCTGTATAAATGTATGTATGTGTAGTGCTCTTGCTTTCTCTGTGTAGTGTGTGAGTCACACACCAACTCTTCGCTGTACACTCACACACATGAGTACTGTATATATGCTCAAAACCTTACACATACTCTCCTACTGCTCGGACCAGTGTTTCCGCTAGATTTTTTTTAACAGTGGCGGCAGCTCCCGGGATGTGACTTGAGAGGGACAGGATTCAGGAACTAAGACAGGCTCATCTTCTGTCTGACTCACGTCACGTTAACCCATGCATTAAACCACATTGTCACTTGAACACTTGAACATACCGGTAGTTCACGTTGACAATGGAGAAACGCTTAGCTTACTTCGTTTATGACAGAAATTAAGTTTTGTCCCAACACGTTGTAAAAACACAACCCACAACACTGCCTTTATTTGGTGAAAATTTCCTTTACTTTATAGTCCGCGATTCACATTAGGCCAACTAGGCCATAACCGCGAGTGCATACAAAATGTTTTGCAATTTACCTTCGTTACTACCAGCAGTCGTTGCTTTTTTACTGCATCGATTCGCGATTTAGTGCTCATCTAATGTAACAGCGGTGTCTTCGCGGAGACATCCTCTCTCCAGTTTCATTTTTGCTGTTGTTGCGAGCGAGCTTAGGCCTATAGACTACGATATGGGAAATACTTTATAGGCTATGATCAGCTTTGGAAATGAATGGGTTTTCCTTGGCCTGCATGGCTACACCTTTCCACCAAGTTGTGCGAAAATTGTAGTTTTTACAATGTTGACAAACATGCGTAGTACATGGAAGCTCTTGATAGCGCATGCCACTAACGTCTATAAAAACAATATATTTATGGAATAAAACTAGACAGGTACCTCGGATTAGCATTGCTGTTTATTCTTAAACTGCAATTTTCAGCAGCCAGCGGAGGACATTAGCCTACCGCTAAATGAAGAGGAAACACTGAGAAGAAAGTTAATGCTTTAAATAGGCTACATCAATACAATATATAATATGTGAAGTGAAACTGGACGGGCCATAATAACCTCTGAATAGTTTAGGCTGTGAGTGGCAGCCAGCAGGGGAGGATACGTCAGAGGATTATTTAAAAAGCAAATGTGCGTCTGTCCTGATTCTGATACCGTGGCGGTATTAATTAAACCGTGGGGGGCCGCCATGCTGAAATAAACTTAGAGGAAACACTGGCTCGGACACATATGCACACACATCTCTGCCTGTGCCCTATGCTGAAAGGTAACACTTTATATTAAGACACGCATATTCACCATTAATTAGCTGCTTACTGACATGTATATTAGTAGCAACAAGCCATTTGTTAGTCATTATAAGTCACTAATTAATACCTTATTCTGCAAGACCTTATTCTACCCTTACTAGACCCTTAATTAAGAATTTCCCCTATGTAAGCTCCTAATTACCCCTTATTCATAATTATTAAGTAAGTTGTAAGTCAGCATGGGGCTTGTAAAATGGTAGTACCACAAGAACAGTTATTCACCCCTAATAATACTTAACAAAGATGGTCTATTCATATGGAACTAGACACAAAACCACAAGTGCTAATAGTGTACAAATAACTCATAATTAAGTCTATGTAATGCTTCCTCCCCACACATACATATAACACCAACACACACACGCACACACACACACACACACACACACCCTCCATGCGGTACTGACCTCAGGCAGCCGGTGGCGTTGCGCAGCACCTGTGAGGTGTGCAGCTGCAGCTTGCGGTCCTCCTGGTGCGGGGAGGTGTCCCAGGCTGAGTGGGGGATGATGACCGAGTTGGTAAGGACTGCCAGCGCGTCCTGGATGATGGGCATCTTCAGGGCGTCGCATGAGGACAGGTTCCACAGCACGCCTGTGCCACACACACACACACACACACACACACACACACACACACAAAATCACACACAAGGCATATCCATTATTTTAAATAACAAAATTCAACAATTAAAAATAGGACAGACACCAACAAAAGCAAAGTCACAAGTATTCCAAGAAGGCTTAAGTATTCATTCATTATTCAGGTATGCCCTTGAATGAATCATTTTAAGTTCATTATAACTACTATAAGAGCACAGCTGACATGCAGCAGGAATTTCTGGATCCACTTTTCAGACTTGGCCATGCTCAAGTCTAAGGTAAAGCATAAATAATGATTGTTGTAACAGCCATTTGTGTCCATTAGAAACCAGCCAAGTCCATTGAAAGGGAGTACCAAGATGTGTATACATGCATCAGAACTTTACAACTCTTAAGCACTGTGTTGACAAAGCACACATGTATTTTGGTACATCATTATGCCATACTTTATCAGCTTATCAGCTTCAACTTCTCAATAACATGTGGCGTCACTGCTGAAAAAACAGTGTTTTCACATTTACTGCAAAACTTATACTTGGTGTGGCACCATAAATCACTTGATTAGGTTACAATTTTCGTCTGCTAACTGATTATAAACAGCTTATTAGGCAGACACTGACAGCTAGCCCAAAAAAGATCTCTGAGCAGATACGGACACATTAGATTAATGTGAAGCAGCAATCCACAGTGAGTAAGACAACACTTACTGTGATGTAGAGGAAAACGTCAGGCAACAAACATATTTTGTTTTATTGTTTTGTTATTTCCTGCATGAAAAGTGTCTAGCTATCTTTATTTTGATGTTTTCTTTCTTTAAAAGCAACATTCTCAATGAACTACATTCTCTTTCCAATCAGATCTTCCTTTCTATAATAGAGCATGCATCCAGTGTAATGTGCACAGACACTTCTGATTCTAATTAAGAATGCAAACAAAGGGAGAGACACACATATCTCTACAGGCTAAAATTAGAGATATCTATCAAAGTTTCATGTGCTACATACAGAGAAAGAGAGAGAGAGAGAGAGAAAGAGAGACGAACAGAGGCGTTGTGGTGCTATGAAATTAAAATGCATACTTCATGGCTACAACAGCAAGCTATTTAAGTCCTCATCAGTGTTCCTTCTATGTTTGCCACTGACAAATGACAACCAGTTTGGAAATCATGCATTGCTAATGAACTGTTTGTTGACGACGGTAAGAGAACACCTTCAAAACTGGTGACTGCTGAGAACCATCTCCAGAAGATGGAACGCATGAATTCTGACTGCCAAATGGCCTGACAAGTTGGATGCCAAGTGACAAGTTTTCTTTAGCAAAATGTTTCCATAAACCATCTGCATGTTAGCTTAAGGGACACAGCAATGGCCTTCCTTCCCATGTGGTTGGACAGTATACAAACAAGGACAAAATGACCTGTCAGATAGCTCATCTTCCATGAAAGCTTGTACAACAACACAAATTTACTATAGATCAGTGATATACAGATCATGTGACAGTTGTTGTGTGGGTGTAAGTATGGGATGTATGTTGATGTGCAGAGAGTACAATTGTTATAAAGCAGAATTCATACTGAACTGTGTGTGTGTGTGTGTGTGTGTGTGTGTGTGTGTGTGTGTATACTGTGCTGGGGGTTGAGCGGCTGTTACTTGAACTCGGTGCTCATATGGCTTATACCCAACATTTCTCTGCCAGACTTTCCCACCATTCTCCTCCCCTCTCCCCTCCACACACACACACACACACACATACAACACACACCCTGCTGATGAGCTTGCGACTGTCAGAAGGCTGAACAGATGTCTCTCTCCGACTGTGGCGAGCGCAGGACAGTTGTCGTCGCCATTGTCATCATCTCATTTGCAGCCCCATCAGTGTCGCGTCACCGTCCTAAAAGAAGCTAATTAGCGCGCGGTCACTGCAGGCCTGCCAGCCTAGTGGGCACTCTCACGGCCAAGACTCCACAGACGCGCGGCAACAAATGAGCACCTCCGCACGACTGCTGTGCTGTCGCAGCTCGGCCCCAGATGCTCTAACATTTCTCTGGCACCAGCAGAGCAAGCCCAGGACGCCATGTCCAGCTGTCTTTACTGCTGGGGAACACATACTTCTGGGGAATACTTACTTCAGTGACCCCTCACAATTTTGGGAACCAACTTCATATTCACATACTGATGAGGACCTAGTAGACCAGGAGACCTCATCACTTCATGGGAACTCATAGTCTTGGGATCTGATTTCATTGTTTTCTCTGGGGACTGCATGCTCTTAATGACCACGGCTGGTTGGGGGCTTCGTATCTGTGTCTGTTTGGGATGTAATATGTCAGGGGACAACGTGTCTCTGGGGCCCTGAGACCACTGGGGACCATGTATTTCTGAAGCTCAGACACTGCTGAGGACCTCACACTTTGCTACTGAAACAACTGAAAGGTGCTTTGTGCACGTCTCCTTGCTCGTGTCAGTGGAGGACATCAGAGGTGTGCATGATTTAGATTCTTGAGAATTAAAACTGCACCAACATAATTAACTCACGCTTTCCCCTCTAACCTTCAATTCCCTGAAAGTAATTGGGACTTGGGCCAGAGATCTGAAAACCGACACCACATCTATGGGGAGTGCTTCTCTCTCTTTCTCTCTTTCTCTCTGTGTGTGTGTGTGTGTGTGCCAGAGAGAGAGAGAGAGAGAAAGATGTAGAAGTGCTTCCTCTGCCCCTGACTAAGCCAGACAGGGACCAGTATCGACTCATTTGCTAATTTCCTCCTCCACACACACACACACACACACACATGTACACATGCACACACACACATACACACCATATAGGCGAAAATAGCTAATTATACTGACCCTGCCTCATCAATAGGCTGCCGGTCAGCACAGTCCAGCAAGCTCATTTGTCCTGACAAGGATCACTGCTGAAGAGAAAATATTTTGTTCCCAGTCTCATTAATGCCGAAAAAATTACTGATGCAGAAGAGGAAAAATGTCCGTCCAGCCGGCTGGCCACCCTCAGACCACATTGGGCTATTTCTGTTACCAAAACAACAAGATTTACTATGTATCTAAAGGCAGTGATGAAGCCACAGTTTGGGATCCAGCTGCTGCATGTATACACCTAACACATTGTATGGGAGACATATGGGAGTAGCAACCACACATTGTTTCCCATTAGAAAAAAGTGTGTATTTTCCTAATTAAGGAGCCATTCTACAAAAGTATGATGTTTTGCTCCGAGGTATATTAGCAAACGAAATGGGCCTACTTAATTAAGTTAATCACACTCTTATCCCTCTCTACTTAGAGAAAGATATAATATGAACACACGGTAATGAGATTTTAACTTAACAATGCTGAGGAAGAATAAGGAAGACACAGGGCTGATTTCCAACCTCCCGCTACGAGGGAATAAATGGTCGCACAGTGCTGAAGGTACTGATTACTGCCAGAGTCGACTGGGAAAGCGACTCCGCCACATGACGGCTCTAGATAACAAGCTACATCCACAGCACACACACGCACACGCACACACACACACACAAAGATAAGCAAGATACTGAAGAGAGGGAGGAGTGTCGACTGAGAGATCATGTGTAAGACGACATACATAAAGCTCATGACAGGCTGACTCAGGGAGATCAAACCGACAGAAACCCCGCCGCTCAAAGACACACAGAGGAACGAGAATATCCTGGAACTCGGAAACGTATCGTGAGATAACCCATTTTTTCCCTCCTCAGAGATGGACCTGAAAATCATCCTCTTCCTCTTTTTTTTGCCTCATATGAAGGCTGTTGCAATCCTTGACCATAACATCAACTCCTTACACATGATCGACATTATGAAGACTAATGGTTACACTTTACTTGACAGTGTCAACATAAGAGTGACATGACACTGTCATGAACATGTCATGAAGTCATAAACATTTATGACATAACGCTTCTGTTATTAAGTGACATTCAGTTTTTGTCATAACAAATTAAGATTAGGATTAGGGTTAGGGTTAGAGTTAGGGTTAGGGTTAGGGGTTAGGGTTAGATTTCATGTGTCATGACAGTGTCATGTGTTCACGACAGTCATGTCACTCTTATGTCAATATTGTCAAGTAAAGTGTTACCAGACTAACTTTAAAAAATTATCTTTGCACTCTTAGTGCCAGTGCTAATGACCATCTGAAAAATAGGGATATCATATGCTTTGGTCCAATAACATTAATTAGAAGTAAAAGGAAAGGTTGAGATAACATACTGTAAATGCAAGCTAGTGATGTAGTAACAACTGATAATTAAAATAAATTGATTCAAGACTAATTACCGGTAGTTTATCACACGGCCATGATGGACAAGCTATGTCTACGGGCAGTGATTTGTAATCCTGACACTGGACAATAAACATGGAGGCGTTTAGGCCCCGAGGCACTTTTCTCCTCATGAGTGTGTGTGGTCTGTTTGAGCGTGGACAGGTTAGAGGGAGAGGACCGCCCAGGGAGGATGCTCCTGCTCATGAACAGACATGACTCAGCCTCTGAAACCCCCCGCAGGTACTGTAGAAGAAGGTTCTGGAACACACATGGGCCACAGCTGTGCCAGAAGAAGTCTGATGCGCTCCTGGGGCGACTGCTATCTGGGTCTTTCAAATCCCTGGCCTCATCCCCCCTGATTCCCCCTCTCTCTCTCCCGTTACTCCTTTATCTCTCTCTCTCTCTCTCCTATCATCCTTATTACCTCCCTCTCTCTCTTCCATCATTCTTCTTACCTCCCTTTCCCTCCCTTCATCACTTCATCCTCTCTCTCTCTCTTTCTCCCTCCCTCCTCTGAGGGTATGACTCATGAAGGGAGGAATGGAGGAGGTGAAAGGACAGGATAAGAATGGGAGAGGAGGAGGGAGACTTGAAAGCCAAATGACGGCGACCTTGGGAAGTCGCACCGCTCTCGTTCTCGCTCCTCGTCAGCGGTGTGCCCCTTAATTCCATGGCCCGTGTGAAGTCATTTCTGGCTGATTACAATTGCGGTTCTACGAGCCCTGCTGTGTGTGCCAGGAGAGCTAACGTGAGGAGAGGACTGTACTGCACTACATCTCCTCTTAAACACAATCTCATCTTTATGGCTTTATCTCGCCTGTGCTAACACTCCAACTTAATGCATTTACATTTAAGGTGAAGATTTTACGGCAGGCCATTTCAAGTAAAATATATGTACTTTACTAAACATTACCTGAAATTAGAAGAGTCCATTTTCATACTACTAGTTTATGATACAACATTCTTTAGGCACGGAGAGCAGCCAACAAAAAGATGGATCACAAGAATAGCTATAAAATGCATTAAGACTTAAACAGAAATTAAGCTGGCTTGTCCCTTTCTAATGAGTAAAGGATCTCGAGAAAGTTCATGACTCTGGTCTGTCACTTCCAGCAATGTCCCTAGAGTAGTTGCCATTTTGCCACTGCTTCAACATGACAGTTCGATCACATCTCTGTGACCTTTCTTGACCCTTAATGTTTGGAGTCATCATTGTACCCAGAGGGGAGGACTACTCAGCACGTCTCTGGCTTGAGCTCACAGCACGTGGATGGAGGTTTAGCTTATATATATTAGCCAAGATGAGGACTATTAGTATCATTGTCTATAGTGACATCATAGCATTGTTAAGCACTCATCTGAGACAAAAAGCCATTGGAATGTATAGATGGCATTAATGTGCGTAAACATGCGTACCGCATATCCCAAGGACATTTGAAGCATGATAGGGAAAGCTATCTAAGATGGTGGAAAGATACTTACATTATCATGTGATTAGAGTTAGCTTTTCTGTGTGCTTCTGGGTGGTCTCCCTCTCTTACTCTCTCTTGAGTGATCAGGCGATTTGATTGCTCTACTTCAGGGACCATTTCAATCACAGCCTTTCCGAGCCACTGAAGCTCAAGAGGATGGACTCTTAGCTCAAACACAGGCCAGGCTAATCACCAGCAATAGCAACACCAGACAAACCACACAACATTACTGACAAAAACACACACACACACACACACATTAGCATTGGCTCATTTAGCACATGGCTACCACAGGCGAGAAAACCAAATTACCCCCAGAGGGGAGCAGAAGGGTAGGCTATTTGCAGCCCCACAGAGACCCAGTACAGCAGTGGTGGTGTGGATGTCAAAGAGTTAAAATGTCAGATGAGTGCAGGCAGGCAGGCTGATGGTAAAATGTGTAATTTCCTAAGGTACTGCAGCCCGATTGGCTTCAGGTGAACATGTATTATTCAACAGTCTCTTTTTTTATTTCAAAAACTGATATGATGGTCTGATAACATCACAGTATAATATGTTCCCTAATTTTTATTCATTCATTCATTCATTCATTCAGTCAATCAGTCAGTCAGTCAGTCGGTCGGTCGGTCGGCCGGTCGGCCTTCTATTGCCTATTTATTTATCCCCTCCATCCCCCCAACCAAAAAAGAAATGTGAAACTAAAATAACGATGAAGAGATAAGATCTCGTCTTCCTCCATTTACACTGTGAGTGAATCGTCTTCCCCGAGCTAACATTCTAGCCTACCACCATGTTCCCCACAGCACACTGACGCTCAGTAAACAAACCCAGCAGCGGAGTAGATGCTAATTGCAATTGGTGCCTTTCAAGTAGAGCTGAGTTACTTTAGCATGAATGCTAGCCTCCCCCATACACAGTCCCTCAGTACAACAGCAGCGGGTGTGGGGAGAGAGTAATGAAATCTAAACAAGCGCTATTTCTGCCAGCGGATTTGTCGGCGTCTCAGGAGAGTCTGAGCCTGTCATCTCCATCGCCACTGTTCGCTGGGAGAGCTTGTGTGCCTCGCGAGCTTAGATTCCTGTCTGATTCGGCTCCATCTGCTAGCTGTGGTCACCTGACAGTAGAGGCAGACTGTGTCCCTCTGCGACTCCCTCTCTCAGCTAGGAGACAAGCCCAGAACAGAAGGACCTGGGCCTGGGCTAGTGATGATCAGGGTCTGGTGAACTCCACAATCTTCCACTATACCTATACAATCTGCACATTCGTTATTGAAATAAATAGCTTGGTCTCTCTCTCTCCCACTCCTGGTATATTTCCCCTACTGTATGTGTGTATGGGTGTGTGTGTGTGTGTGTGTGTGTATGTGTGTGTGTGTATGTGTGTGTGTGTACAGTATGTGTGTGTGTGTGTAGTGGGTATGTGAGTACTGTGTGCAACAGTGCCATGTACTGGCTGTCACTGCACTAACCAGGCTGTCATCCCTCTTCTTCCCAGCAACTCTCCTCTTCTCCTTTTGCTCTCCACTCTTTCATTTTCCTCTTCTCTTCTTCTTTCATCACATCTTCTCCTCTGCTCTCGTATTTTCTCTCTTTAATTCCCCTTCAGTCTCTTCCTCTCTCTCCTTTCTTCTCCTCTCATCTCCTCTCCATCCCTCTGGTGTGCACTCGACACCTCTCCTCTATATTCTCCTCTCCTCCCCTTCACTTCTTTTCTTTTCTCCCCTTTCCTCTTCCCTCACCCCCCTCTTTTTTGTGCTCTTCTGCTGCTCACCTCTCCATTCCTCCTCCCCTCCCCTCTCCTCCTTACCTTTCTTTTTAACAGATCACCCATTGGTCTCCCTCCCCAAGCAGGATTTCATTCATTCAGTCATTAAATTTACACTGAGTTACTGAGTCTGCTCATGCGTACACACACACACACACACACACACACACACACACACACACACACACACACACACACACACACTTTACTTAGCCCCCCCTCTGCCACCTGACAGAGACACAGTAAGAACAGCTCACAGGTCCCTGATTAATCAGAGGCAGGAGCCACTCATAAGGAGCCCGTGCTGCACTTACTTTTTAATTTATATGTTAATCTGCTCTCAGATAGACAAGTGATACAGACAGACTCCTCCTCAATGCATTCATCCTACTCTCTCTCGTTCCCCTCTATCTCTTCTGTACTCTACTTCTCTCATCCCCCCCGCCCTCTCTCCCTTATTTGAGGGTAAAAAAAAAAACAGGAGGCTCATAGTTTAAGCTTGAGTTATAACCGCAGGGATTGGTGGCATTGCTGGTAATTTATTTTTATGCAAGAAAATAATGCTTTTCATAAATCACCCTTGCGTGGGTGGGGGGACGAGGAGTCAAAATCAACATGACAAAAGCAAAACACAACACTGATTGCTTTCTGGACACAGGTTAACATGTTAATGCATTTCCAAACACTATATCTAAAGGCTGTTCTGCATTACAAAATGTATGTAAAATGTAATCCAAAGTAACAGTAGACACTGCAGGAATGTACTGAACATGGGCTGAAATGGAATTTAGGAAATATAATCCAAAAAAATGCAAATATAAATGTGCCAAAAGTTTATAACAAATATACTGCCATGGAGTAATGATAAGAATAATAAAGAATGAATAAAACACAAGACATGTACACACATACAAACAAAAGTTCATAAACATCTACAACCACAAACACAAATGTACACACACAGACACACACACACACACACACACACACACACAAACACACAGACACACACAGACACACACACACACACACACACTACAACCACAGACACACGCACACACACACACACACACAAACACACAGACACACACAGACAGACACACACACACACACACACACACATACACACACACACTCATTCATGTCTGTTTGTGATGAATTTGTCCTTCATCACATTGCTCTTCAGGGTAATTTATAACCATCATAGTCGTCCAAGCTACAGCTGGTTGGGTGGAGACTACCTGACCCACAACAATATGTGATTATGAAAGAGTGTGTATGTGTGTGTGTGCGTCTATTGTATGTGTGGTCTCTGTGTGTGCATGAGTGGATTTGGATATGCGTGTGTGAGTGTGTGAGTGGTGAGTGTATTATGTGTGTGTGTGTGTGTGTGTGTGTGTGTGTGTGGGGGGGGGGGGTGTAGTAAAAGGTCCTCTTTCTGGTGAGTGTAAAGGGCAGGCTGGACATGAGGGGGTGTCTGTGTTGCTCTTTATCTTCCTGCCATGTTCCTGTGACAACGATGCCTTCCTTCAGAGCTAAGGGCCGTGTGGAGGGAATACTAATTACTTACACCCCGTCTCTCTCTCTCACCCACACACACACACACACACACACATTAACTGTGCACTGTGCGAACACTCTCTAACTCTCTAACACACACACCCTGGGCATACACACTACCAACCACACTGTCCTAACACACACTGTCTGCACACACACACACACACAACTACACACTCCATTTGGCACATCATTATGATGTCCTGGGATATTCTACATTCAAATGCTCTGGCTTTGTGAACAGAGTTCCACTTTAACCTCTCGCTCTTAAGGCTTCCATCTAAAAAGATGTGAGTCATTACCAAATATGCGGAGGATGTCTTAGATTCAGCAGTAATTCTACTTCAGAACCGCCTCCATTCACCCCCTTCTTCTCTTCCTCTCTCATTCTCTCTCAGTCTCGCTTTCTCTCACACACAAAGCTCCCATTCTCTCACCTTCCCCCTCTCCTCTCTCTCCCACTCCCACAACCAGGCTGAGATCCCTTATTAGCGCTAGTGTGACAGCATAAGCCAAAGTCAAGGTGACATCCCTGTGGTCTCGCTGGCTACTACGGGAGACAGACTACACCTGTGGAGGCCCATGCAAAGACAAAATCTACACACACCCACATCAAAACCCACACACACACCACATGGTAGACACATGGTAGGTGTATGCCGAGGAGACAGACACCCTACAGTGTTGACAGAGGGGAGAGATGGACCCATCAGTCAAACACCAGTCCAGCCTGAGCAGAGGTCAAACGTACGGACCAAGAGTTGACGTGTAGTGTGACACCCTTCGAGTCCCTTTAAGCCAGAGTGTGATGCTGCATGCTTCCATGGGTATTACATATACTGTTAGGTGCAATGATTCTACCTCATATTCCTCATTATTGACAGGATATTTGTTGATAGCTTAGTGAAAACAAATCACTATAAAGTAGGACTGTTTCCTTGTTGCTGTAATAAACTTCATAAACCAGAATCTGCACCTAATATATCTTTAAGGAAGGACTGTAGCCGAGTCACTTAGCTATAGGCTTGTAGCCTAAGTAGCCTAATAAGCAAGTAGGCTAAGCTAGTCTCTCAGCTATACCAACAGGTGTGCTGTGTGTGTTCTGGTGGATGATAAATGGAGCGATGCGATGGGCCAGCATATCAAACTTCCCAGCAGACAGGCGAACGTACTCGTGGTGCTTTTTCCTTCATCAGCTCTTCCTTCGTTGAGTGCTCGCACATCCAACGTTATTCTTTTCTTCATGCGTTTCAGGCTTCTTTGGTGGTTGTGTCCTACTTTCAGGCTCGACGTACCGCCCCCAGTTGGTGGGGCAGAGTATCACAGTTAAGCCGTAGTGCGCAGGCGCTAACCTTAACGATTTAAAGTGCATTCAGGACAGCAGAATTTGGAGTATGCTTCACGTCCACGGCAAAAATGACGCACGTCTTGGACACGCGCAAATGTGACGCACGACCATGCCAGAGCCTTAAGGCAGCACGTAAGTATGGAAACCTTAACTGTAATACAACTTAGAATAAAAACCAGATACAATATAAAAAAGTCTCCACATCGCAAAACTTGGATGTCCATGTGCTTGTCTCCTATCAGCCTCTCTGGCTCCCAGCCCACTGCTCAGCCTGAGTGATGGGGCCTCTGCTGCAGCCTCTCCTCAGCTTGGAGCCCCAGAGGACCAGCCTTGACTCTCTTCAGCGTGATACTAATGAACGCGCGATGATTCATGCGCTTGCGTGGCATCTCTCTGCGTCTCGACTCTGGCACGGCCCACATGTTTATGCACTCTGCTGTGAGAGGGAAGCACACTGCACTGTACACACAGTGCTGTTCACTAAACAGCGCAATATTTATCAACAGCGAATCCTTCAAGAGAGATTGAGGAGTAATAATAGTCCCCCATAGAGTAGTGTGCAGCGCTCATAGAGAAGCAAGGACAAACTGTATGTACAAACAGAGTTACCAACTATGTACGGACGTAGCTATTCACTTAAAGTTGGGCAAGACAAATAGATGTAATAGAATTAAACCATATCAAGTGCACCATATTTACCCTTACAGACATTTGTTCATATTGTTCAAATATGAAATTTGTTCATAATTTCACATCCAAATTAGGTTTCTGGCAAACAGTTGTGGTTAACTTTTGCCAATGTTGCAGCAAATTTGCAGCAATGTAATATGCAAATTAGGTTTGTAACCAGAAGTTCACTGGAAGTTTGCCATTATTGGCTAAGTGTGGTGGCAAATCACTGGCGAACACATTTGCCACTAGTGCCAAACTTCTCATTATTGCCAGAACTTTGCTGCAAGTTTGCCTCTAGCGGCCAATATTGGCAAACTTCTGGCAATATTTTCTAGTGAACTCATCACCCACAAGTTTGCTGCAAATCTGCCGCAAACATTTCATTTTTGTAAGGGTAGTGTTGCATGTAGACTCTTCACAGATTAAAGGAATCAGGCAATCAATATTTCATTGCTTTCATTTTTCCCTTTGATATAAATCATTCATTTTTGCACAATATAGATTATAAGTGCAAGCAACACCAAGGTTATGTCTTCATGTCAAAAAGTTCTAATAAAAAAAAGTACCATTGTAGCAGATTGCTATGATCAAAACACTCCTATTCATGCTTGTCTTGAATTTCCACATCTCTATCTCTGTCAGTGTTACCACCGTGTATGAAGTATAAGTATATAGCCCACAGGTAAATTTCGGCATATGCCTTACCTGTGACCAGCTCTTTGACCTCCACGTCGGAGGTCTTCCGCAGCAGTCGCACCAGGGCAGGGATGCCTCCGCAGTTCTTGAAGGCGATCTTGTTGTCATCGTTGGCCTTGCCGTAGACCAGGTTCCTCAGAGCACCGCAGGCGCTTCGGTGGACCTCAGGCATCCGGTGGTCCAGTAGGTCCACCAGCAGCTGGATACCGCCCAGCCGTCGGATCTGTGACACACACACACACACACACAGACACACACACACACACACACACACACACACACACACACACACACACACACACACACACATTTCATACAGACAGACACACATACATGCACAAACACACACAAAACGGGAAAAAACAAAACACACAAAAAGATGTATTGATTAAAAAACATCATACTGTATCATCATAACATGAATTAATATTAATATGCTCTTCATATGGTACTGATTATGAAACAGAGTGACACAAAGCCACTGATTTGGCAAACAGGTTTATGTTAACCCAAAACAAACACATTGGCAACATAACAATCATTTGTTTAGATATGTAGTCCAATTCAAACATGTTAATCTACAGAATGTTTCCTCTTCTGTTTACCTTCTGATTTATCTCCCCCACAAGCCAAGGCAATCTGATCTGATCTCTGTTCAGTGATAAAATAAATGGTGGATGCACACATGACAGCCAACTTGAAGGCCTTTGGGGACGTATTATTACAGCCACAGCGTGTTTGTTTATCAGATGGGATGTTTGTTTTACTGTTTTCTTGTTTATTTCTTTATTTTTCGTTTCTCCTCTGAGATGAAAGTTCCTCAGAGACCCGTATGTGATCATGTCTCAAATCTCTCAGCACACTTACCCCTCGCATAGATTTAGTTAGTACAGAACCTTTCCTTACGAAACTGTCTGGAAAGTTAAGTTGGAGACAGATGGTCTTGACAGAATTATAATTCCTAGTATTATTACAGTACAAACGTTTCCTAAAGAAGAAGCATACCATCTCCAATCTCTACCAAGATTCATCATTTAACATAAGGCACTCACAAACATTATCATTGTTATTGTTTCATATTCAGAAATTGAAGATGATGTGGGAATAGCAATATAAATTCTTACCAAAACATCTTTTTGTGACAGTTAAAATGTCACAGTGGATAATAGGATTAAGAGGCTTCATGAAAGAATAATTAGTAGTATTGCATACAAGTTAAAAGCAAACATTTTAAAACGTATTGTCACACAGACATGGATATCACACTAAATCAGTGGTCTAATGCGTATGTCTGTTTGTTGCAATTCATAAATCCAGCAAGTTATCATTCTTGTCTTCTGTAGTGTGAAGGACAGCCATGCTATCTGAAAGGTCATTCTGACGTTATCTGTTAGCTTTTAGTGAAGATGGCAGATGAAGCTCATTCTAGCTGTCAGACTCTTAAAATGCCTCGACTTCTGAAACTATCTGGACAACGATAAAGGGCAAGGAACTTCAGTCTCACCATCACTGAAGTATCTGAAATGTAGATCCATTGTGTGTGTGTGTGTGTGTGTGTGTGTGTGTGTGTGTGTGTGTGTGTGTGTGTGTATGTGTGTGTGTGTGTGTGTGTGTGTGTGTGTGTGTGTGTGAATGTGTGTGTGTGTGTGTGTGCGCGTGTGTGTGTGTGCGCATGACTACGTCCATCCAAATGCTTGTGAGGATATTTGCAGTAGATCTGATTGCATGTTCCATTTATCCAAAATATTCTGGAATGCAAAATCTAATAGAGTCGTTGAACGAGCTACTTCACACTCTTTAAAAAGAATCTAAACGAAACACATTCAGTAAATAACGACTTTGGTCAATTAAAGAGTCAAGTCTATCAAAGCCTTAATGCAAAACCTTGATTGAGCCACTGGGATTGCGAGCCATGCAATGTCACGCGTATTGATCGAAAGGCTTCCATCTCTCCAATGGCATCATTTGGCAGTGCTTAGCATTAACATGATATGACAGTACACCCCCTACATATATTTGGCACAGCGGCGTTAGCTTAGCAATGCCACTCCGAGTGCTGATGTTCAAGCATTATGCCGCATATTGATTCCCTTTCTGCCAACGGCCCTGATGTCCTAGCCTAACGCATGAGAGTCGGCATTAGCCGCAATGCTAACGCTGAAATGTGATCATCTGAGAGAGGATCGTTGGGAGTGGCGACAGTGCTGTGGCGTGTCTGTACACAAAGATACCGCAACCAATCGAGCAACTCCCTCTCCTTCCTCCCTCTCCATATGAAAGAGCTTTCCCAAGTGCTTTCTGTGTAAATCTTTTTGGGCTCAAACAAAGTTCACCACTGAGAAGAGTCTCTGAAGACACATGAGAATGATTCTGTCTCTGTGTGGTAAAGAGAGAGGGAGAAAAAACAGGTGCTAATCATTCTAACATGCATATATCTTTCAAGCCCCCCTAAGCTGAATGTTCGTCATCACAGTTGTGATATGATTCACATAATCCATGCATGTTCACACACGTCTTGGATGATCACAGGCGTGCTGTTGTTCCCATAGTCCCATGAAGAGGCAAAGAGCAGAGAGAAATAAGGAAGAAACAAGGCGCTCCCGAGGGGACAGAACAAATGTGATTTCCATACACGTGTACAGCACTAAACAAGAAACGCCATCTCATTTCAGCGCCACATGAGAAATGCGTGCGGCGTGACAGCGAGCCTATTGCAGTCTGCAGCACCGCAGCGAATCCTAAGCGACACTGGAAAACACTGAGAGGCAATGAGCACGCGCAGGAGCGAGACAAACAGCGCGATAACTCAATCAGTCTGCAGGAGCAACAGGAACCTCACCGGGGACCTCTTGTACCTGTCAAAAAAATGACAGACATTGTGTGTTTTGAATGAGTGGACATGCGATATGTGTTATCTATGGATGAACGTGGATATATTTGGCATATTTGGATATATATTGCATATGTATCTGTGTATAACAAGCAATCAAAGTGTGTGTGTGTGTGTGTGTGTGTGTGTGTGTGTGTGTGTGTGATGTCTGTATATGTACATTATGTAAATTATGATGTGGGTGTGTGTGGACCGAGGATGGTTTCTATATGTGTGTTTGTGCATAGATGTATGAATATATTTTGTGTGATGGTATGTGTGTGGGACTGTGTGTGTGTGTGTGTGTGCGCGTGTGTGTGTGTGTATTGGTGCACAATGATAATCCACCATGAAGGTGAGCCAACGGAAGCCATTTAGCCCCCCACTGCTTCCTCCACCCTGCCTGTCGTAACCGGATCCTCCCCAAGCAGAACTCCATCCCTCTGATGGACAGCAGCATCCGCACACACACACACACACACCACAGCAGCATACACACAGGTGCTCCATTCCAACACACACACACACACACACACACACACACACACACACACACACACACGCACACACACTACATTGGGTGGCATCCACACAGGTGCTGGGTTGCCGCAGACGCTCAGAGACACATGAATCAGGGGAAGCAGGACCTGTGGCGGACCAGCTGCCTCTCTCGGCACAGTGACACAGATGGGTATTGACAGCTTAGATTTCCCCCCGAAAAGGGCTGAGAGGGCTGAACTTTAGCCAGATGGTGAACAAGTTTGTGTGTGTGTGTGTGTGTGTGTGTGTGAGTGTGTGTGTGTGTGTGTGTGTGTGTGTGTGTGAAATCCAAACAGTCCGTGCCATCCAGGCCCTGTCGGAGGAAAAGCCATATCCATCACAGCTCGGCCTGTCCAGCCAATATGGCTCTCTGATTGTTATTTTGTTATTCTGCACGCCTCTGCTTCCCTGCAGACCACGACTCCGTCATCTGATATCCCGCTGTCTCTTCCCACTTCCCCTCTCTCTCTCTCTCTCTCTCTCTCTCTCTCTCTCTCTCTCTCTCTGTCAGACCTCGAGTCTGAGTCTATCTCTTTTCTCTTTTCTACTCACTCTCAATATTCCTGTGCCTTTGTCTCCATCTCTCATTATCTTTCTATCAGCTTTTCAGTTTGTCTCACTTTCTCTCTCTCTCTCTCTCTCTCTCTCTCCTTCACCTTCTCTCTGTCCCTCTCTTCTTCACAAGAGGAGTGTAATGAGTGAGCTAGAGTGGGTATCCTGGTGGTGGTCTGAATGTGAGCTGAAATTGGGACCCTCTGCTGGCATAGAATCAGACTTTTAACAGTAACAAACCTACTCTGTACATTTATTGTAGTTCTAACCCTGGTTTTTCTCTCTCTCTCTCTCACACACACACACACACACACACACACACACACACACACACACAGGCATACACACACATATCTGGGGCACCTCATGCCCAGTGGAAACGTCACATTCTTTAGTATGTTTCCAAATCAACCCACGGTACCTTGTGATTGGATTGTCACAGAATCACTCTGCTCAGAAATGAATTATAACCACTCTCCACTCTCCCCCAAAAAAGAGTGAACACAAACTTGCTCTCTGTATCTAGACACATCTCTGTTATCAGACCGTCTTCAAATGTTTGGTGCTGCAGCTGCACTTGAGAAAATGAAAGTCATTCTTCACGCACAGAACCCAGACGGAACACCCTCCCTGAAGTCACCACGGTAACCGCATCACTCTGCTATTCTCTCTGTATTACCAAGAGTAGCCTATACCAGCACAACCAGCTCCAGCCACTGCAGATTAGCCAATGCTTACTCAACACAGAGCATTTTTGAGAGCACACCAATAACGACTGAGACACTTTGTAAAACTTGTTGCACTCGTTTGTGCATGCGGTGATTAGATTTGTTTCTTCATTGGGGAGGTGTACTTTGGTCGGTGCTACACAACAGAGAAACCCCAAAATTGTAAATGCAATCCAGTTTGTGATTACTGCAGTACCAATCAGATGGTCAAAGCCAGGTGACTCCTGGGACTTCTTCAGTATTAGGCCTATATAGGGATGCAGGGCAGACGTGAGTAACCTGGCTCAAGGAAGTAAAAGTTCTACCACTTATGTTTTATCATGAAACCAGTAGCCTAGCTGATTACAGTAGCACTAGTCTGCAGCTAAGTAGAAGAGCTAAACAACCTGTGCTATGTACAGTGTTTGGAATAACGCCGTTTAAAAGAACGGCGTTCGGTAACAACGTTATTTTTTCACTAACGGGGTAATCTAACTAATTACTTTTCCCGTCGTTACAACGCCGTCAACGTTACTGGACGTTAAATGCGGTGCGTTACTATGCATTGATTGAATAAACTGTGTAATCCGAACGCACCCTGGCTCACAGCTAGTTAGATATAGACCTCTCCAGAATAAGTCCCGCCTCCGTAACTTCCGTATCATAACATGGCGTTTCAAAATATCATACCGGTAAAACGTCTGTAGGTAGCGAAGTTGAAAAAGCTGGTGGGCAGATTGGCCTACACACTTCTGCCATATAGTTTCCACTGGATTTTTTGATTGTCGGTGCCGTTTAAGTAGTATACTATAGACTATACTACTCAAACGGCACCGAAAATAAAAAAATCCAGTGGAAACTAGGTGGCAGAAGTGTGTAGGCCAATCTGCCCAGCAGCTTTTTCTACTTTGTCACCTACAGAGTTTGACAGGTACGATCTTTCAAAACGCCATGTTATTTCCCATAGACAATCCACGCCCGGAAGTTGGATGGATACGGAAGTTAGGAGGCGGGATATATTCTGGAGAGGTCTATTGGTTAATAACGAGGTAATCGATTATGATTGGCTAAGGCAGAGTCATGTTTCATGATAGCCAATCAGAGCCAGTGTTTTTACACACTTGCCAGTACACGTGCCACACCATGGAGGTATTATATATAACTGGAGAGAGTGACTAAGTCCCGCCCTCCATACAAATGAATGGTGGAGGCTAGGCTAGTAAATCCGGCCAATTCATAGTCAACGCCATCTTGAACACTGGGGTTCGGACAGTAGGAGTTAAGTCTTATAGAGACGAATGACCCATTAGACCAGCCTCAGACGAGTCCAGGAAGTGACGTCAATTCCAGAAATAAGTACATAATTCACTTTACTCTTTATGGAGAATACAGTGGGGGAAAACGTGTTTTCTTTTACAGTTCATGGAAAAAATAGTCACATTAGGTAGAATCTTTTTATTATTATTCGTAATTCACATGTATTTATTAAATAATCGATCGCGACTGACTGTCCACGTGATCTGCCAGTCAGCTGGGAGGAGCTCGTGACTCACGCATAGGGACTCACGGCAGATATTGCGCGAAATGTTGGTTTATTTAAATGTTGGTATCGTTTAGATGTCCTTCCTATTCATTAACATGAACATGATGACTGACTAAATAAATGACTACGATGTTTAATAAACCATTGTAGGCATACAAGTTATCATTATATCACATCAATTCGTTTTCTGTAGGCTAGTCTAGTGTGACATGCTTTACACTAGGCTACAGCATAAAAATATGCTCAACAATAGGCTATCAACACGTTTGCAGTATCACTGTTGCAGAAATCACATACAAGAAAGCATCCTCTTGATTGTTTGTACATTTTTGCATATTCCAACATAAGGAAGCAGCATGAGGAAACTTGTCGTTTTTCTGCCTTATTTTCAGTATATTTTCTAACTACTTTTACGAGTCTGCAGTATCACCGAGTAGCTGTTACAAGAGGGTCTGGCGTCCCTTTGTTATGACGCAACTTCCTGCGACGGTCATTCGTCGGAAAATGACTTAACTCCCTCTCGGTTCGGATCCAGCGCCAGTCGGCTCTGACCATGCGCCAAGTTACAAAGCTGGAAATGACGCATGGACCAACGTCGATTTTTATTGGATATTCTGTAAAAAGAGAGTCGACCTCCAGTAAGAGGGTGGCGATAATGCACATAAAGTCCTTGCCTCATAACAAGAAGAAGAAAAAGTTGATCGGGAACGCGCATGGAGTCCGAGTGGAGTCGGCCTGAAGCGCAACTTAATTTCATTGGATAACACAGCGGCTCTAACTAAGAGCGGTCTGCCTCAGTGATCTATTATAGATGGGTCTGCCTGCTGTCCTGCTGCTAATATGCATTCGAACATGACGTGAAATATCCGTAGTCGAACTATAAATAAACTATTCGATTTTTAGTGCCAAGTGTAGCGCATTTTTACAGTCTATGATTAGTTTGTTTTTTATTTTATTGTTTGCCATCTCATAGCGGGTGCTCTAAACGTATTCTAGCGTTGGCCCATGACCAAATCAAGCCAATAATAGCCAGTAGCCACAATAATGACTGGAGCCAGAGCCCTCAATAGCCCTGTTTTGAAAATAATATTGAAGATAGTATTGAAGATAACGCACAAAACGGTCAGCCTGAGCGGACAATTACGTCCCCAACTCATCTAAAATGTGGAGTCTTTACTTTGAGTTGTACACCGCAGATGGTAAAGTAACGGTTAAAGAGAATGTTGTCTGCGGACTCAGCAAAAAACAGTTTACTTACGCATCCACGACGTCCAATCTTGGCGCTCACCTGTGGAGTTACCATCCAAATGAGGCAGCGGTGTCAGAGGCACAGTAGACGGCCAGAGCATCGCCAGGCGTCCAACATTGTATGATTGCATTTCCGTAAATCCTAAATTATGTCCAGGGTCTGCTATTTACTTAGGCTGCAAAGCACAGGTATTTATTTGAGGTATGCTTATTCGAGGCAGACCTTTATTTCTTACATTGTACGTTATTGTGAGACATGCGTTTTGTTTGGAGCAGCATACCAGGCTATCAAACGCAGACGATTTTCGGTTTTGGTATGGGATTTAATTTACTTTTTGACTTTTATTATATAGTTAAATGTTGAGGCTGATGGGCATTTAAATATAGAGGGTATTTGATGATCACTGTAAAGTTTCGTGTAGTTGAAAAAGTGTTGGAATTTCCAGCTGTTTATTGCGAGACAAGGCCTTTTTCATTCATTGAACGTGCGCTGTGCTCTAATGGAATCCTTATTGCATAGAGAAGTAGCCTAAATTTAGTTTTTTTTTTAAAATTATGCATGGTTTACTTTTTATTAAATTCGTAGGCTGGAATGCCTCGCGGCAATAATTGTGTTTAAATGTAGTAGCCTAGTGCTTCAGCCTCTGGCAAGCTCCAAAGGGGGCGGCTATAGGTTGAGAGGTCTTTATGCCGCTGTTGTGTAATTTATTGTCTTTAATCATGTTTAGGCTACGTTTGTTCGGGACAAACAACAACGAAACAAGATCAATACAATTTTCTTTATTTGTTTATTTGTCATATGATGGATAAACAACCATAATATGCACGTCTTCTCATAGGATCCTCAAGAAATACGGACTGAATAACGTTTGGCTGTAGCCGCCGGATAGGTACCCGCCCACCAACATGTACGTGCATGAGAGCTCGTGCCCAACACGGATTTTCGTGCATGGAGCTGGTTCCAAATGCTCCATGCAGCGCCATATTTGAAAATGGCGTATGCTAACATGCCGAAGCTAATCTGCACGCTCTTGACCCCCTGTGCCACACACACAACAACCGCTAAAATAGAGATTCGACAAAACAGCAGAGGTCAGGAGCAATCCGAAAAGTTGGCCTTTTCAAGGTGGAGATATAAGCACTACTTCAAATTCATCAAGGCAAGAACGTGCATGTAATGTGTACATTATGTCCAGGAGCGAAGACTTTGTCGACATCTGTTGTAAGAAACTCTAATTTAATGAAGCATCTCACACACGTGACACACATCTAAAGCTAGTGGCCAAAAACACAGATATCTCCACCACAGATGATCACTAGCAAAGAAGGACTCGGAGCAAAGTCCTCCAAGCAGCAAAAGCTCGATCTTTCTGCCTCACAACAAAAACCTATGACACAGGCTGAAGTCAACCAAAGGTCTGTCGATGTGCAATATCTTGAATTTCCCCTTGGGGATCAATAAATTATCTATCTAGCTATCTAATAAATATTGAAAGTTATGTAGACTACAAACACCTGTTCTACTCATTTCAACTGGCTGCTCAAAACTGCTCAAAAAATCCAAAATCTTTGACATATAGCAACTTTTTTTTTGTAACAGTAACGCAAATAGTTACTTTCCCTGGTAACGAGTTACTCTTATCATAGAGTAATTCAGTTACTAACTCAGTTACTTTTTGAAACAAGTAGTGAGTAACTATAACTAATTACTTTTTTTAAAGTAACGTTCCCAACACTGGCTATGTACACATACATGTAGGTACAGCCAATACATGGTAAGACTTTAACTTGAACTGAAGTTTCCACTTTTGGTACAGAGTGACCCAGCATCTGAACAAGCCCTACGTCTTCTAAAACTCAAGCTCAACCCATTGGCATTCTTTAAGTGTTCCTCTAACTAAGTCTCACTTTTCTCGCCATGTCCAGTTGAATTAGCGAGTAGGGAGGTCATGGCGTGACAACAAACAAGTCTTCTCATTTGGACTGAGTGACAGTGCGCAGATAGCTGCTGAGCTCCTCACACTCTCACCTAGTAAGGGCCTGTCGCATGCAATCAACTCTCTCCGCTGGCCTAAATGAGGGACAACCTCACAGGCCCTGACAGCCAGCCCCCCCCCCCCCCCCCACACACACATATATATACACAAAGAAAGACGTTGTGGCCTGTCCACATGATAAAAACCACCCACACGTGCGCAGGCACGCACACACACACACACACACACACACACACACACATACAGAGAATTCAGAACCTACAATGAAAGAGACAGACCACTGGACCATTGTGGATGGTGACTCTCCCCCCCCTTTGCCAGCTGAACAGGCCCGAAGATTGAGTCATCCTTTACGCACACTCACCATCAGGTGTGTGTGTGTGTGTGTGTGTGTGTGTGTGTGTGAGAGGGAGAGCGCATGGTGTTGCCATGGTAACCATGTGACACCTAGATGACTGTCCTGCCAATGGTCAGCTGGCTTCTGTCTTAAATTTAATTAAGTGGTCATGCAGAGGGAGAGCAGGCCCCAAGTAACGAAGCCGTTGGCTGAGTAAGAGCCCAACAAAGAGCTCTGAGCGGATCCTCATCTCACGCAGCAGCTGGCTGCTCTGGGGAAACCATGCTGGGTGCGTTTAGGGAAGGATGATACATTCAACTCAACACGTTTCCATTTCGCCCTGGCCCTGCTGAAAGGATGCATTGTATGTACACAGACAGCGGAGGATGGCGAATGCATACACACTTTCACCAAAACCAGTAGGACAGCAATGATGACCTATCCCAGCGTCACGTGTTCTCTGGCTATTTGCATCTGGGTCATTTTGGTGGACTGGTGAAGTGCTCCCTGATCATGGTTTGGGAAACAGAGGAATGAAGGCGTGATTGTGAATGTAGCTATGTTAAACTACAGTATACTGTGTGTTGGATGTTGTATAGCAGATGCAATCTTGGAAGATCAATAACGAAAAGACTCTAGGATCTCTAAACAAACCGAAAGGGGGAAAAATGTGCTTCAGTTCATTGGGGTCCATTGTGAAGAATGCTTTACTTTGACTTTTAAGTGCTTGTGCATGCGTGAGCCAAACTAATTACAATCTCCTCTGCTTTTCTTTTCAGTCTGTTACAACACGTTGGTGTGCCACCATCACCACCGCCACCGCCGCTGCCCGAGCTTAAGTTGTGAGGTGCGGTTTCGTTGGCACAGATGCATCCTCTAAATTTAATTTCCTCGTAGCGCCAGCCTCTTAAGCCTAGGGGGAGACAATTGGCAGTCCGCTGAGTCTCCTGCGCTTGTCA
This sequence comes from Alosa pseudoharengus, assembly GCF_046254945.1. Taxonomy (NCBI): domain Eukaryota; kingdom Metazoa; phylum Chordata; class Actinopteri; order Clupeiformes; family Clupeidae; genus Alosa; species Alosa pseudoharengus. Next base: position 28,868,798 of record NW_027468650.1, on the reverse strand, counting down.
ATATGGCGCTTTGCTTTCTTCTTATTGTGCGGCTGCGCTATTAGCTGATAATTACCAGAGCTACACAGGCCCACTTTATATTCAGCAAATTCACTGTGGGGAAATCAAGGTTCAGCTACACAGCATGGCATTCCAATAAAGGGGTGAATTATCTGTTGACTGTGGGTACTGCAGAGACTAATTCCATTAAAAAAACAATATAAAAATAATAATAAAACGGACTAGCACACATTAGAACACTTCTTTTGGTAAATAAGCACAGCCCATTGTTTCCACAGCAACAGAGCAGAACGCAACAGGAACTGACAAGGCCATAATGCTGCATAATAGTAGAGTGAGTGTGGTGAGATATTCCCTGGCATCTACCTCTGAGGGTCTCTCACAACGCGAATAGAGGGAGGAATCACCGGAGCACATTTTGGATGTGCCTTATTTTCATTTCGGTGCAGCCAAAAATACGTTTCAATATTACATCTTCATCAGAGTCGCTCACAATGCTTCTGGTGAAGTCCAGACTTTAATGAGCCTCATTAGCTTTGTCTCAGAAGGATTAGCTTGGCTACAGTAATTTCCTGTATATTAGCCGCATTGTGTACTGCAGGATCGTGTTTTATGCAAGTTAAAAAAAACAAAAACATATTACTGTAATACCATATTAACTGCCTCAGCGTATTAACCTCATAGCTGAAGAAATTTTGCAAAATCAATGTATTAACTGCTGCTAATAGTTTGGAAATTACGCTAAGGCTATAGCTTCTGCTGTGTGTGCGTGGGAGTAGAGGGTAACTACAGTAGAAGAAAGTCCGGAGGAAGTTTACTGTACCTCTGCTTTGATCTTGTTGTCTCCAAAGCACAGGTGCTGCAGGTAGGCTGCAGCGTTGGACTGGACCGATGGGAATTGGTGCTGGAGCATCTGAATGACCTCAGGCAGCTCTGGGTCTCGCCAGCCAAACTCCCTGCAGTCACACAGAGAAAGAAAGAGAGAGAGAGAGAGAGAGAGAGAGAGAGAGAGAGAGAGAGAGAGAGAGAGAGTTAGAGAAAATGGAACTCCATGTTTCAAAAAGAACGCCAATACCCACACTTTCAAAATTGCTGGTCTCATACACATTTCAATCAATCTGACTCAGAAACAAAGATCTGCCACTTTCAACAAACAAAAGCAAGCCTGCCCAACAAAGGTCCCACCACAGTTGACTAATCAAGAACTTTGAAAACAATGCAACAAGTATTTGAGAGTTGCAACTACTTTATCCCATAGACATGCTCATTGCAGTGTTCAACAGGGTTTTCATGTCGTTGCGCAGGGAACTATAACAAAATCAATGGCGGGGAATCTTCCTTTTATGGCTGCTGCATGAAGTTGACAATTTCTCACAGTTGCCTTGCCAGGTAAGTGTTTTTTTTTTACTAAATAAAAAGGAATAACAGAGAAAGAAAGATTCAAGAGGATGAATGACAGATGGATAGACAGAATGAGACCAGTGAGAAAACCAACATCCCACACTCTCCTACTGCACTGTGATAGGAGGAGAGTTAGAAACGTACGTCTAAATGTCTACACTCTCTCCATCACTGTAAAGAAGGAGAGCAGAGGAGAGGAAAGGGGGGAGAGGGGAGAAGAGGAGAGGAGGAAGGAGAAGATGAACAAGGAGGGTAAAGGAGGAGAGGGGAGGGGTGAGGAGAGGAAAGGAGAGGAGAGGGAAGGTAAAGTAGAGGAGGAGAGAAGAGGAGGGGCGCATGGTGGGAGAGGAGAGGAGAATGGGCTGAGGAAAATAAATGTGTTTTCTTATATCATTACGAGCCAAATGCTTTTTGCCTTTATTGCATTACAGCCACAGAGAGCATTGTTCTGTGAGCCTGGAGGTGGAGAAGCAGTAACAGTATGGATCTGCAGGCTTCCCCCTCCCCCACACCACCTGTAATTCTTCTTGTACACTACACTGTATCTGATTCTCAGAAATATAATTTGTTTGCACCCGCCCATGACCACAGAGGAAGGACTACGGAAAGCCAGCCTGAAATTGGGTTTGGATGAGCGATTGATTTTTGGGTTTTACTAGGGTTTGACTTTCTCTCCCCCCCCTCCTCTCTCTCTCTCTGTTCATTTCCCCACTTTAACACTATTAGACCATGTGTGCTGTACTGAATATAATGGTGTAATGCAGGAGTGAGTATTCTGCAGTGTGGCTACAACGCTTGCCAAAGCTGCAGCTTACAATGAAAGTTCATCTAAAGACGTTCAATCAAACACACACTTTCAGATCATCAGCCTTATACGTAATTAAAAACAAATACATCACAGAAGATGTGCACACCCATGAGTCATGACACCTTGATAAACCAACACCCTATAGAAAAATAAACCCTTTCAGTGACCCTATTGCACAAACACAGACCACAGACCAAATTGTGTGTGATTTCCTGAAGGGCCACCTAGCTCCTCAGGGGCACCCAAAGCACTCAGTGGTTCAGACTGGTACAGCTTTTTTATTCCATTGTTCCGTCTGCAGCCTTAGATAAATAAAGGTGCTAAATGAATGTTTGTTATCGGAGGCGGCGATAAGTGCTGCTAAGATAGAGAAAATCGGCGGGCCACACAAAGCACACAGATTGAGGCGCCCCTTTCTTTAAGCCCTTAGAAGCCGACAAGAGAGCAAGAGAGCACTTCGCAGATGCACACACACACAAACTTCTTGAATCAAATAGGGGGTGATAAGATCGTTGGGGTGTTAGCACAGGTCCCGTCTCTCCCGAGGATCGTTCCTGACCAAGCCGATAAGAGAGATGAGAATGATCCGCCGATAAGATAAGCATCACGCTTTTCATTAATTAAAAGCCTGCCGATCCACCCCGCATTCACCACACATACACACACACACACACATACACACATAAAGAGAGAGTGAGTGATTGCTTCAAAATGAAACGACAATCATAAGAACACACCGTTAATGGGCAGGGGCCATGTAAAGCGTGGAATGTGTCTGTGTGTGTGTGTGTGTGTGTGTGTGTGTGTGTGTGTGTGGACACTAAAGCCTTAAAAAAGAGCTAGCCTGTCAGATGGGCCTTCTCTCCCGTGCTGAATCAGAAACGTGTACAACTGCACGGATAATCTGACAGATCTAGGACAGGGAAGAGGACAGCCGGGTTGGAAAGCTTCTCTGAGGGCGACAGATGCAATCACACACACACACACACACACACACACACACACACACACACACACACAAACACACTAAAAGCGCCCAGTAAACCACATAGTACAGACGGATATTTTCGTACTTACTGGCTGGAAAAGAAACCTCAGCAAGCAAATGTAAATAAGGAGGTGTGTGTGTGTGTGTAGACAATTATTTATCTACATATAATACGAGCACACCTACATGCACACATCCACCCACACACTCACACTCAAACAGACACACACACACCTGACGCACTGAGGATGTCTGAAATAGTCACAGTGGATGACAAATTTAAACTGAGCTCTCATTTGATTATTCTCGTCTTTCATGCCTTCTGAATTCCAGCAGCAGGAGATGGAAGAGAGGGGGGAAAAAAGAGTGAGAGTTTGGGGACGGGGGAAAAAAAACAAGAGGCACATGAAACGAGAAACATGAAAGCTGCCACATCATCTTGCAACTACTGAAGACACCTCTCTATTTCCCTTCTCTCTTTCTCTCTCCAGCTGTCCCAATCTCTTCTGCTCCTCTTTTTCCTTCTTCCTCTTCCTCTATGCCACCTTTTTTTATCTTTCTCCCTCTTTCTACATCTTACTCCTCTCTCATCCAGTCTCCCTCCCCCTCTTTCCTCTTTCCCCACCTTTTTATCTCACTCCCACTTTCCTCATCTCTCTCTCTCTCTCTTTCTCCCTCTCTCTTTCTCTCATGTGCAGATGCTGATATGCTGATGAGCATTGACAGACAGTGTGATGGATCTGTGTGTTCCTGAGGTGGGGAGATTTTTTAACAGGCCGCACGCAGAGACACTGGCAACACCCTTAGCGCACGATGAACCACCAGCCAATCAAACGAGAGGCATCAGCCGACCTGTAACAACCCTGGGACTGACGTGCCCACACGGCGAACAGGCACCACCTAATGTGAGGGGACAGCCGTTGTCATGGCGCCTGTCTGCGGGCTTGATTGGCTTGGCACATGGTGCTATTTAAAGCCAGTCCTAATAACAAACGCTCAATCACAACAAAGTGGCGTGCAAGCGACTTCCTGACTGGTGGAAGAGTGTCGTATCAGATATTAAGACTCGGGCCTTGATTTGTATGACTGTATGTTTGTACATATTCATAGGCACTACAGAGCCACAATACACATTTATTAATTTTGCAGACTTACACATGGCAATTTTATTATAAGGTTCCATTCTCCCCAGAGCAACTTAGGGTTAAATGTCATGATCAAGGGCACAACGGTGGAAGCTGGGAATTGAACCTACAACCTTTCAGGCTACTGCACGCTAGCCCAGCTCCCTAGCCACTACACTACCAACTCCCCACATCTTATACTGTAGCTTCCAGATGCACATAATCAAACTGGATTACAAAGGAATATGGGAAATCACATTGACAGACAGGCAATGGTTCCATTTTAAAGTCTTTAATTAACTGTTATGTATTAGGTCTGTGTTAACTTCAGTGCTAATGAAACTTTAGTAGAGACTTTTATTAAGACATTAATGATTTATTCATGTTAAATATTGAATTAAGCTTCACATGGAGCATTTCCTTCATTCAGGAGTTTAAAAAATATTACCTTGACAAACTATTACGTTACCATTAAAAAACATCAATCAATATTTGTGCTGTAGTTAATTATTCACCATTTTAATGGAATACGTTTGAAAGCACTGCCTGAGCAACTGTTGGGAGAACAGTGTACCTTTAAAGCGGTCCCTACATTGCCCTTAAGAGTGAATACAAATTGATATAATTTGCAACAAGGACTATCTAATATGAACAGTGAATATGTCCAGCATAGTTTTTTCACATACCATCTCTCTCTCTCTCTCTCTCTCTCTCTCTCTCTCTCTCTCTAACTCTATCTCTCCTTTTTCACACTGTCTAAATATTAGGTCAATCATTTTCTCAGGACTGCAGTTCATCGATGCAGGTGATTCATTAGCCTTACAGTAAGTCAATACCACCAGCTGGGCGTCCCATTATTACATTTACCAAAAACAACGGACAACAGTAGCCGAGGCAACAGCTTTAATTAGAAGTTAATTACTGTTTTGTCTGGAAGAGAATCAAAGAGATTCAGAGCATTTTCTGACCCAATTAAACACACACACACACAACACACATACACACACACGGACACAGACACACACACATAACACACACACACACACACACTGTGTTTTGGGGCTGCTCACACATATAGACACACACATGGAAAAGACATACACTGAAAATGATAATACACACCCACTGCTGCATCTGCCACCATCATTACCACCACTAATGCTGAATACACTCAGGGTTGATCTCTCACACACACACACGCACGCACACACAGACTCATGTGCACATGCCCCCCCCCACAAACCCACATACCCATCTGTATGACAGTACTGTGAAGGCCACCGTCTGTAGGACCTCACTGACAAAACAATCAACGCCTACCGACACTGACTTTAGCTCAGATCTTCAACTGAGGCTCTCTATTCAATCTCCAATATAATGAAAGGCTTGTCTATTCACTAGTCAGTGCACTCAAGATGGAGAGAAATGTAATAAACCGTGTGATTCTAAAAATCTGTTGACTGGGAAGCTCTGTAATAGCTTTCTCATACCTTTCTCAAATTGTTTCAGAAACTTTTGAAAGAAAAATGGTAGGTTTCTAGACAGAAAGAGACACTTTCTATGTCCTCTCTTTCTCTCTCTCTCTCTGTTTTTGTGTGAATGTGTGTATGTGTGCCTAAGGGGTCCCTTTCCTCAATCACCTGTGAGTGTGTTTGTGTGTGAGAGAGAGAAAAACAGATAAGGAAAGAACTGAGGAGGAGAGTGAGAATGAGAGTTAGAAAGGAAGACTGAGAGAGAGAAACGATTAGATACACATTTCAGGTGGCACCCGACAGTCACGCTTCCTCTCCACCCTCCGGAAAGATCCGTCAGCCTTCATCTTAACTCTCTGCTCTGAGGCACCTCTGTGTTTTTCGCCTGAGAAATTAGCGGTGACTGATTCGCACAAGTTATTAAAATTCCATAATTCGTTTCAAATGAACTTGAGTGGAATAAATATCCCGACCCGCCTGTCTCAGGCCTGACGATGCACAGGTGTGCATTTGAACACACGTAAGACTGAGAGACCCTCTGAGAGCATCTCTTTAGTGGAAACACCCGTGAGAAGAGGAAGAGAAAGAAAAGAAATAGAAGAGAAAACAAAGTATTTCTTTTTCAAGAAAGAAAACAAATAAATCAGGCTGTGCATAAACAACATGGAGACGACGAGGGCATCCGGGGGAAAGGAAGCGAAGGCTGGGATGCTCACGCGGATGACTCGACTCGGTGACTGAGGAAAAGGATCAGATGGAAAAACAACATCAATCATGGGGGCCAGGAGCCGGAGGAGGCAGCAGCAGATGCAAGCGGCCCTGCAGACGGATGGTGATGAAGCAAAGCCTTGCCTTGACTGATTTATCCCGCTCGGCTTCCGGGAGAGCCACACATAAATCCTCCTCCTCCTCCTCCTCTTCCTCCTTTCCCTCTTCCTTATTGCACTCCATTCAACTATCAACCTATCAGCAACCTTGCAGTATCGCCCAGCCTTGTTCACACTGGACAGCGACTGATCATGTGACTGTCACATGGTGTAGGTGGCTTGCAAAGGCAATGAGGAAGAGGCAAGATGGAACGAACTGACCCAGCGAAAGATAGATGCAGTGCTATGAGATGCAAGCCTACTGACTACACTTATGTGAATAAGTAGGAACTGGAACTATAGTTATGGTAAAGGGTAAAGCCTATGTCCAACTGTTTATTTGGATAGTTAAGTATACTTAAGTGTCCGCATACTAATATTTTGGGCATACTAAACCTTCTCACAACATTTATGTCCCAAACGTACAATCCAGATAAAGTCACAGACACGCATAAAACCACCCACCTCGTCAGACACAGCTGACTGTCGCTATATGTAGGAGAGAGAGAGAGAGAGAGAAGCGGAATAGCTGCCATGACTAAGCAAAAGCTTACACATACAGTATTACTGACCAAAAGCACAGAGGCTTAACCCTTAAAGGTGTAGGTTTTTGAACATTCTAAGTTCCGCAACAATTGAAGGTTCTAAAATTCTATGTTGAATTCAATGAACCCAGATATTCTTTAGAATGTTAATTTCCCAACATTCCCGTCACACCAGTGTGACGGTACTCCTTTAAGGGTTAACAGTCTCTTGCATCACCTGTAAAGCAGAACAACAATCCATTTCACAATCAATGGCTGCCATTCAACCCCCCACCCCATCTCCTAGCTGCCCCCCACCCCACCCCACCCCTTCATCTCAACCCTTTTCCGATAGGCAAGATTCTCGTGAGCAATGACCTCATTTCTGTCTGAGCGAGGGCTGGAATTCGATTTTAAATGAGGCTATTAACAGGCGCTCTCTCCTCTGAGGCCGAGCAGGCGTTATCGCATCATTACCTTAAATTAATCGCACATAAAACTCAGCCAACCAACCAGACAGCCAGCTAGATAGCACAGTAGCCTCCGATAGCCGACCACTCAGAGACCATGATCACACCATCGTCACCTTAACTAGAGATCACTCTCAATTGCCTATTACTTTATAATGGCTAACCAAAGCATGTGCTATGATCTGAAGACCATCTCCATATCCAAATGGCAGCTCGTATTAAGAAGGTTAATCTCAAGTAGGCTTTATGACTCATCAGGTGGCAAACATGGCTGACTGCTTTGTTATGAGTATTAACAACAAAATAGGTCATTCCAGGATAACATAGCTGAGATTTTAATCACATATGGTCAATTCTGTGCTGTCGTAGCCTGGCTGTGGGTATTCTCTGACTCCACAAAGCACTTGGAGCGCAGATTCTGGCTGCATATTTCACCAATATGGCTGACTGACCAATATTTTGGCATTTTTCAGAGTGTAAATGCCTGACGTTATGCGGTCCCATCTCCAAGTCAGTCCTATCTGAGAGTCATGGGTTTCTCTGTTGGGATTCGCAAACGCCAGTGACCTTTCACACTGCCACAGTCTGTAACTATTCAGACTGGCATACAGAAATGCCAATGACCTTTACACTGCCAGAGCTTCCTTATCTTTAACCCTCTAGAGTCTGGGGCAATACTCAAGTAGAGTTGGTCCCAAAGTCAGGCATTTTTTACAAAAAAAAAAAAAAATCAAAAGTACAGCTACAGTAAATGCAAAAATACAAACTGTTTGGTCACTAAAAGTTATAATCTAGAGTGTTGGCTATGCTATAATGGCATATGCTATGAACCATCAGTCTAGCTGTTGAGCAGTGCAGAGGCCATGGAAGCATCTAGCGCTGGTGAACAATGTTGGCTGAGGCAGAGACTGACAGACAAGCATCAGAAGCACTGCTCAGATAGACAGGTGCTCCATCACCACCGGGAGACAAAGTGCTCATTTGCAAGGCTGACACAGCAAATATTATCCCCTCATTAAACACGTCAATTACAAACATGTTTGAAAAAGAAAAAAAATAATATCCAAACACTCAGGCAGACGACTTTCAAAAAACTTTCCACAACATCAATTGCCCAAGGTAAATATGGCAGCACTGCAGTTTGCCATCAGCATCTCATTTAACTGGGTGTAATGAAAAACGGTGCAAAAACAAGTCTACTGTTCCTCTCATCTGGCCTCTTTCAGTGGATCTGCTTGGATGCCTTCACTGCTCCACTAGGGCTCATTTGCCTGTGAACTAAGACTATTAAATGAATGGAAAAAATAGATAAAAAAATAGCAGAATATTTGTTTTTAATGGTCTTGCATTTTAATGCTCTAAGAGGTTACATTTATGCCGCCAAATTTGTACATATATTACATAAATAATGAGGCATCAGAGTACTTTTGGACCAATTATTTTAAGAAAAGTTGACACCCATAGTCTAAAGTTGGTGTCATTGGTCAGAAGTAGACTGTTACCTGCTTAAACATAGGCTAATTGAAGGGGTCTTTCTCTCGGAAACAAAAGAAAAAGAAAAAACATTTAATTGAACCATCAGCCTTCCCATTTCAGTAATGAGGAAAGCTATGACTAGTTCATTAGGGCTGTGATCTTAAATTAACTTAGAAGCACCCAAATCTGGTGCTATTCTAGTCATGTTCGATAGCGACACAATTACAGAAGCAAACTCCTTGTCACTGATTCAATTAGACAGTGGATGTGCTCGCTAGCATGCTAAACAGAATTAGCTGATAGGAGTCACTGCCAAGCTAATTGTTGATTGAGGAAAGGCTCACTGAATACACACACACACACACACACACACACACACAAGCACATGCAAACAATCAAACATGGATATCATAAAATCACAAACAAACAAACAAATATCTACTGTAGCTCTCCAATCTTGTTTAGAGGATACACTAAATTGCAAACAAATACTATCCCAAACATTTCCTAAAATAGAAGCAATTAGATGTCCGGAAGAATATCAGAAAAAATAAAATAAAAGGACAATAAAGAAGCAAGCCCCTGACAGGAAATTAGCACTCTTCGTTTCATGATTTCCATGGCGACATCCAAGCAGAGCCTAGCGACAGTAATGTGGGGATAACAAACCACATTGTGAGTTATCAGTCAGCTGTCTAATGAAGGAATGGGGGAGGGGGGGTGGGGGTAGACACGGCGTCAATGCCAAAACACATTACCTTGATGAAGTATCATTTCAGGGCGCAAATCATATTTGAATAAGGTCAAGGCGGACATTAGTGGCCATGCTTAAAGGTGTTACATCAGCGGCAAGCACCCCCTCCCACCGCAATCTTTCTCAGATGAACAATTCCCTATTATAGAGACAAGCTATCAGACCACACGCATCTAAAGGGGAGGTCATGTCCGGTATTCAACACCAATGTTCCAGAATGTTGGGAATGAGGGTATGACTACCATGCATTTCATCATCCCTGCTGGAGGATGGAGAAGGTGCTGATTTCATTAGAACTGCAGTGATGAGAAATTATAGGCTACATGCACAAGATATCATGAATCGATTTCCAGGATGCCAATATACGGGCAATCTCTTTATTAGTTCATGGTGAACAGTGGTGTTATCAGCTATTCTCCATGCTGACTGTTTATAAATACATGTGTTTATAAATAAATTGTTATTAGCAGACTCAGTTTTCAGTCAAAACAAATATTAAGATTGAAAATTGTTAGGGAATACAAGTTGCTAGTAAACTGTGATGTTTCAAGTTCAGCTGTTCGAGTATACCACAAAAAAGCATGAAGCCTGAAGCCAATATTCAGTTGGATATGCCTGAATGAGATGAACGGTGGGTAGCCATATGTCAAGTCAAGTCAAGTCAGATTTATTTTTAAAGCGCATTTAACATGCACATAGTGCAATCCAAAGCGCTCCACAAACAAGACACATAACAACAAGACAAAAGATGCCGGATGGAGCGACGTAGTCGCCAGCGTACCCATGACATCAAGACATGACAAATACATTTAAAAAATAACAAATACAAAAAAAATGCCTGACGGAGCGGCGTAGTCACCAGCGTACCCGTGACACCAAGACATACAGAAAGACAGACAACAAAACAAATAAACAAATAAAAAAAGAATATATCTATTTAAAAAGGGGAAAAGTGATGTTAAAATTAGTCCAATTTCCAAACAGTTGAAAATGTCCAAGAGAAATAATGATCCGTGAAAACTGCGCAAATATGTGACCATATGTCCATATGATGTACTATGTAAGACTCCTGCCCCAGAGAGTAGAGACATCTGCCGGAGTTGGAGTTTACTAGAATAAAGGTGACAGAAATCTGCAGACCACTGTTGCTTCTGAGCTACTGTACAAGCTCACCCAGGAGGCAGTTTGAACATGAGCACATGTTCATGAGTGTGTGAGTGTGAGAGTGTGTGCATGTGCTTGTTTGTGTGTGTGTGTGTGTATATGTATATACGTGTGTGTGTGTGTGTGTGTGTGTGTGTGTGTGTGTGTGTGCGTGTGTGTGCGTGTGTGTATGCATATACGTGTGTGTGTGTGTGTGTATGTGTGTGTGTGCTCTATAATGAGTCAGTAAGACAGCCGTATCTTTAGCTGTGAGGTCAGGGCCCATGGGAGGAGAGAGGCGTCTGGTAAAGATGATAAAGGTGATGTCGCTCTGCAGGCGACCGTTTCTGCTCAGCTATGACACACACTCAGTAGGTAGGTAGGCCATTACAGGGAGGGACTGAACACACTGGGCCAGATATACGTACATTTGCGAACGGAGCGTTATCAAAACCATGGACAAACCACCGATAGCGAACGCTGTCATACGTGGTATTTATCAAACTTTCACTTCATCGGGTAATCTGCTCCTTTCTCCTAACCTGGAACTACACATTAATGTTCTTGCATTCAGGGATTAAAGTGAAAAAAAATCGTTTGACTGAACTTTTTTCAGGCCATAAGTCATACGTTGTTCATATCTACCTATAGAGATAGCACCCCTTTTGCGGTCGTGACCTATTGGTTTTTAATGTACAAAAAGATGCAAACAGCAAAGTAAAGGGAGTATTCGCCTTATTCACATGGCGGCCATTGTTTAAACCAAAACGAGGCTACAGGGTACACTTACTATATAATTAATGCCACCTACAGGTGAATGCATAGAATCCTATAGTTTGTGTACCCTGTAGCCTCGTTTTAGCCGCCAATGGCCGCCATGTGAATAAGGCGAATTGAGTGTTCTTGATTGAGATTGAGTTTTCCTGATGAACAAACATATATTTTAGTACCATCCCTGACCATTGCTGATTAGCCACTGCTGTTCTTTTCTACTGCAGCAATATTGTAGAAAGGCTTTAACACACTCTTATTTATTTACTTCAGGCCAAAAGAGTTTAAAGGGGAGATTTTTTTCTTGTTAATATGCAATTCAACACCAAGTAAAACCGGCTACTTGGTGGCGTGCTAAAAAAATTTCCTATTGCATCCATAAACAATTTTCTTGCAGCGAACCGCGCAAAAGCAAACCCCTGGCACTTTAATTTCTTTACACCATGGCTTGTTAGTTCTCCCCCGTTTCCAACAGCTGCCCATCTCCATTTATTTTTTAACTTTTGACACCTGCCTTGCCTTCCTTTAGCAACAACGCATCCATGACAGCTAGTGGCCTTGCCAAAAAGACGCACACAAATCATGACGCTAATATGCGAGGTTCTGGTAGGCCTACTGGTTATGGTTTTGTGCTATAAATTAATAATAATTTATAGCAAAGTTTTAAGTTGACTATTTTAATTGTATGGTTATTTTTTGTCAACATACACTCACAACCTACTGTCGTTAAAAGTGAGGCCTAAGCAAAATAGGCTACAAGGCTGTCTGTGCGTCACAAACAGACTGACCCCCTTATTCAACAGTTCGCGATGATGACAGTGATATTGTTATTTTTTTTATGCTAACATGCTCAGTCAAAACCTTCCGTCGCAAAATTGTGAAAAACATTGTTGTACATGTCATAACAGACGGGATAATAAATTGCATAGGCTACGGCATGGGCTACGGTTTATATTGCGTCGCTTTACACATAATGTTAGTTGCATTGATTAAAAACTGTCAAAAAATACAAAAAACGCGCACATCCAGATCCAAACAGGTGGTGGGCCCAAATATTTCAGTAATAAAAAATGACGTTATAGTCCGCACACTGAAAACTCCTTATAAAAAATATTTAATCACCACATGTGACGTTTCGGGCTGAATGCCCTTCTTCAGACAACTTCAAGAGGGCATTCAGCCCGAAACGTCACATGTGGTGATTAAATATTTTTTATAAGGAGTTTTCAGTGTGCGGACTAACGTCATTTTTTATTTTTGATTAAAAACTGTAACAATAATAGTAGCCTACATCGGGTGGCATAGCAGGCTATCTGTTCAAGTCATAGGTGACACCCAAAATGAATGACCTCCCCTGACAAGAGTTCGCGATAGTAAGAAATTGTCTACATTGATGCACGGAAAGAACACAGCCTACGTTTCTTCTCCGAATTCGCACATAGAGCTCACAATATCATATCCAAAAAAGTTAAACAGATTGGACAACCTCATCAGCTGTCTCTAATGTGTCACTATAATCCAACTTTTAGACCGTTATAGTCCTCCATACGTGTTCTTTTTATTTTAAGCAAACGCCCGAGACAAGTGTGTAGCTACAACATAAACAAAGCGAAACTCATGGCTGACGTAGGCTATCTTCTTGAGCGGTCACTGATTGAGACACAGAAAGTGCTCAAGAACACTATTAGGTCTTTAAACATTTACCATCACACACATTAATTCATCGGACCTAATATTTGTAGTTGCCTTAAAAAAGGAAAAGCAAAGGTGATAGTCCCCCCCCCCTCCTATTTTTTTTCTCATCGGATCTGCATCGATCTCAAATATGACATTTTTAAAATCAAATTGACGGAAATCCGTCCTACGACAGAGAACTTTAATCCTTGTGCATTTGAGACATGGTTTACGAATGCCCAGAGGCGTTTATTGGGCGCTACGAATGTCTATCAAATGCGTCTGTACGTAGCTCATAACTGCTTCGTTGTGTCGTCATCATCTTGCTGTCCCCCCTCCATTCTGTGATTGAGGTGAAAATCCTTCGTTGAGGTGAAAATCAGGTCCATGGAATCCAGGCTGCCTTTGCGCGCGTAAGACAGCATGGGGAAACCCAGGATACCATTCTCCGCCCCCTACCACAATTTACAAACGTCCACAGCTGAAGTCATAGCCCACATACAAGCAATTGAATGAAGTTAACAGATGACAACATTCAAAAGAATCAAACGTTTAGCGATCATGAAATAATACAATGCATGATAAGATGTCAACAAGCAGGGAGATAATGAAGATCAGTAGTTCTACTCAAACTACTTGTGCAGGTAGGTTATGGAAGATTGGTCAAATCTAGCAAGTAAGTTTAAGTGGATGACGTGAAAGTGAAAGTAAGACATTCGAAAGGACAACGAAAGTTAAGGTTGCTTTTGATATAATACAAAGACGCAAAACTGGTGCTCTAAATAGTGATTCTGTTGTCTTTGAAAGGTTCTCTTATTGACACATTTAACCACAATTTGGATCAATACCTGCTTTTACAAGGCGGAGATATTTAGGCGCAGAATAGACGTGCGCTTTCACATGCAGTTTTTGTACATTCCTCGGAATACATAATTAGGCGCTCTTTACACTTCCCCTCCCATCTCTTTACGGCAAACTCCCACTTTCCCCTTGACCCTCCCATGAATGCATATGCATGACACGGAAAGGCGCAATTTGCCATTTTCAGCTCCCGCGACAGGAAGTTTACGCTTTTACCTCAGTGTGACCTGTTTGTACATACCTCGCCATGATTTTACGCGCACATTGCGAAACAAATACGCCTGAAATGGGCGCAAAAGCGTTAGCACATCTGGCCCACTATGTGCTCCTTATAGGTCTGTGTGTGTGTGTTTGTATGTGTGTGTGTGTGTGTGTGTGTGTGTGTGTGTGTGTGTGTGTGTGTGTGTGTCCACATGCAGGCTAAGCATGGAAGCTATTTCTAGGCAATTACATAATAATAATAATGTAAACATAAAGACACACACACAAATGGAAATCAGTCTCTCTCTTTCTCTCACACACACAGACACGTGCACACGAGCAGGCGCGCACACACACGCACACACACACACACACACACACACACACACACACACACATTACGAGAGCTGAGTTGAGCACAGAAAGTTGCCATTTAAACCAAGGAAGCAGCATGTCTTATTTAATGCTGTGAGCCGCAGCCTATTAGTCAGGGATTTACCCAGGCAGCCATGGGCCCGTGGCCCTATCTACTACATGGAGTTAGAGGCAGACCAGGATTAATTACACACACACACACAAATATATATTACATTATTACATTACATTTATATACATACACACACACATACACACACACACACAAATACACACACACACATACACACACACACACACACACACACAAATATACACACACATAGGAAAGAAACATACAAACACAAAGTCTCACATGCACAAAAAGTCACAAACACACACACACACACACCACACAAACCCACTACAGTTACCCCACCACAATTTTAGAGCCCGCTAGCACAGGCAGTTGTGTCCCAGTGCTTGGCACTGCTGCTGCTGCTGCTACACTCATCGCTAAGTGTTTCCCCAGGCCACCACAATCTCCACTGTCCTCCACATAAACACATTTCTACCTGTTTTACTGCGCTTTCCCCTGCTATTTAAACAGGTTCTGAAGACACAGACATCAGAGCAAATGTTTCAGTCTGCGCTTCCTCTGCCTTCTGGAGGCGGCAGCAGGGTGAGCCGTGCTGATTGGCTGGTGCTAATGCATTTGGCAGTGGGGGGTGGGGGGGTGGGATCAGGATGCGTTATAAATCTACAAGTGTGTGGCCGTATCAGGCATTAACTAAGGAGCAGTCAGGCAGAAAATAGCCCTCTGCCAATAAATCCCTATTACTAGAAGACCCTGCATCAGCGTCCCCCGAGCACTGCATCCCAATTAGGAAGAAAAGACTTCATATCCGCCACAAAACTATTTCCAGCCTCATCCATAAAGTACGGCCCGGCTCCTGCAGGCCTAGCCAGCGAGCATTAGTGCTGCGCGAGGCTAAAGGGGGATTGGCTGGTGCGAGCTGGTGATAAACTCCATGGTGCCCTGCACCCAGCGTGAACTCTAAGCCTGCATATGCAGAGGGTATACAGTGCTGGGAAAGTTATTTGATAAAGCCACACACTGTATGGGATTTATTGTTTTTGATTAAAAGGTGGTGGGGTTTGTTGTAAAATTACTTTTTTTTTGTATGCTTGCTGATTTGCCACATTTAGAGATAGAGCAAAAACTAACTATGCAATGAAAACAAATAGATTCACAAATAGATTTTTAATTTGAATGGTTTGACCAAAATGTCGACTGTGCCATGTGAGCAAAGAGAGAGACAAAATGACATATACGAGAGACAAAATGACATATAACACTCACCCTATCAAAGTCAAAGCACATCTCTATGACAACACAGCTGTAGGCCTACTCATCTTTAAAAAGATGACTGACAGTCTGACATTCACTTTCCATTCCATGACACATTCAAAACAAAACAAACCTTTATTTTCTTTCCATACGCAACAAACAACAAACTATAATAAATGTTACTATTTAGTATCTGTGTTAACAAATGTGTTCTGTGTTGTTCTGTGTTGTACTGCATTTCGTTGTCTCTGTACTTGTACTCTGCACAATGACAATAAAGTTGAATCTAATCTAATCCAAAATGCCATTACCTATTAACATTTCTGTTTACATTAATCAAACCTTCTCTTACCATTCACAACACCATCAAGTTCAAAACAATGAAGCATGCAGTTACAGGAAGAGCTGAGGTTTATGTTTCTCTCTGGGAAACAACTGCATTTGACTTAATGGTAGTTATAGTCAGCTAGTAAAATATTTCTCCTTCTTGATAAACAAAAATAGCTTTCCACTAACTTTTCATGTCATATTCCAAAACTCGGGTTGGCCAAACCCTATCAAATGTTACATTTCACTTTGTAAAAAGGAATCTTTGCAGAAAATCTAATATGACAGCCAATTCAGACCCATTTTGGATTGGTGCCATAGCAACAAATACAGGCAGTTCATTTGAATGATGCCATATGCCAAGTTTGTGGCAAATTTGGTGAAACATGGCAGACGTTCAGACAAGTTTTGGGCGGATTTACAAAAGTACTGATGCACTTGTCTGCTTCATTTAAAATGTTTACACTGATGTTTGGTAGTTGTAATTATTTAATAATTAAACAACTTTGCATTGCACAATGCCTCAGCTGACAACTTTCATGGCACCTCCTGCCATGTTAGTAAGTTACCTTGAGAGTCCATCAATATGTCAGAGCTGCATCCCTGATTATATTGCTTTGACACATCTTTTGTGTTTCAAATGATTCAAAAGGCATTTCTAACAGGAGGGGAGGCTGAAAAGTATAAAGAGGATTGTCAGAATGGCAGAATTGTATTATTGGTGTTCCAGCAGCCTGTTATTTTCTGGGTCACGATGTAAGACAAACAACTCAGAAACGTTGTTGTTTGTTACTAAACTCACTCTTACCTTTCATGCACAACAGGGAATGGTACAAATCTGTATATTGTAGAAATATTACTACAGTGCATAATGTATATTTGGAGCATTACTGTGTCACACTAATCTGTTGACACTGCACACACACACACACACACACACACACACACACATATATATATATATATTGAATACAGCATCAAGTCCAATATTCCATGTGGTTTAATGTTCTATTCCACTTTCTTTCAGCATCATATGGTCAGTTGCCTGGCCATATTGAATCTGTGTGTGTGTGTGTGTGTGTGTGTGTGTGTGTGTGTGTGAGAGAGAGAGAGAAAGAGAGAGAGAGAGAGAGTGTGTGTGTGTGTGTGTGTGTAAGTATGGGTGTGGAGGGGGTGTCCACCCTTGCCCTCTCATGGCGAGTCCTGCTAGTTCTTGTTAGTGTCCAACACATCTGAGCTGCAACATCACATCTCCAAAAAGACTTGGGAGTGTGTGTGTGTGTGCCATCTCTACTTCTCCCTCATTTTCACACTCTTTCTCTCACCCCTACTGTCCTCATCTCTCCATCTTTCTCTCTCTCTCTGACACACACACACACACACACACACACACACACACACACACACACACACACACACACACACACACACACACACACTCCTCTCTCAGTAAGTGCACTCCAAAAGTAGATACTGTATGATAAAAACCCCCCTCTGGAGGGTAAAACCGAGTGTCGAGGGATACCGGGGGTGACAAACTGCCCTTAACACCAGTTATGGTGCCTGTTAGAGTGGGATAACAACCAAAATTTGCTTGGCAAGGAGATACTAGCAACAGCTGCATAGCGGTATGGCCAAACAGTGCTAAACGGTGCTAAAACCAACAGCGTATATAATGTATACAATTATATGAGAGTCGCACAATGTACTGGGTTCACTAACTTGTTAATGTTATCCGCATCAGACAATATGCAATTTTTTTTAGACTTTATAGCTTTCTGTGTGCTATTCTTTTCCAATTGAATTTTGATTAACTACGTGTGTGTGTGTGCCTGCTCGTGAATCTGTATATGTGTGAGTGTGTGTATGTGTTTGGGTATGTGAATGTGTGTGTATTTTTGTGTGTGTGTGTGTGTGTGTACGCCTGTGGTGGAGTTTTCCCATTCATCAGCCTCTTATCCAAGCCTGTTTAAAGGCAGCTGTAAAGAGTATGGTTATGATATGAAAAACAGTGCTGGGCTGCCAGCGGGGCTCAAACAGCCGCTTGTCACCACACACTCAGAGTGGTGCATTATGGGAATGTGTGGCAGGGTCTGTTTGAGGAAAACATCAATGCAGTTTGGCAGGATGAGGATGCCATTGATATGCTAAGGCTGAGAATATCTCTACCTCCACCTCCCTCTCTCCTCCTATCTTTCCTTTCTCCTCCTCTCTCTCTTTGCTGTCACGACTCTTCAAATGCTTTTGCATTGCAAGGCATTATGCTGTGTACACATTCACAGATCAAAAAAAGCATTTCAGAGAGAAAATGTGTGTGAGAGAGGGAAAGAACGATAGCAGAAAAACAAGGAGGAAGAGAGAGAGAGCGAGAAGGAGAGATGAAGGGGACAAAAAGAGAGCAGGGGAAGAGGAGAGAGAGAGAGAGAGAGGGAGAGAGAGAGAGAGAGAGAGAGAGAGAGAGAGAGAGAGAGAGAGAGAGAGAGAGAGAGAGAGAGAGAGAGAGAGAGAGAAGAGCAGACATCATGCAGCTGGAGCACCTTCATGGGTGCATTTCCATGGCACACATTTCAGAGTTTCAGCAGCAGCAACACTCTGTGAAATCAACATGCTGTGCACACAACCAGCCAATCAGACGCTCACAACACTTTTTTTTTACAATACAATAAAAGAAATATACACACACACACACACAACACACAACCCCAACCAGTCTCCACAGAATAGACTTCTTTCATCCTACACTATAACACACTTACTGTAGATAGTGACGGTTTCTCCACAGTGGGTCTGTACTCTTTATAGGACCCCCACTCCATACAGCCTTTTCATATTGTCTGTGCAGTTTACTGGATAATGCAAAGCTTAGCTTTCACAGCAACAAACAAAGTCAAGGGAAGACACTTCAGACACCTTAGTAACAGCAGTGGACCACAGTGGCGACAGTAGAGCCTTTTGTGCTTGTGTCAAAACCAAAGCAATGTGTTCTTCCCTCAGAATGCCTCCTATTCAGAATGTACAACTGTACAATATGCAATGCAATTATGGCGACACAAAACATGACCTTCCTGCTATGGATTTATGTCTTCATGTGTTTGGAGTTAGTAATGACTTTGCTGTATATTTTCTCCTGTAGGAACCGCATCGTCATCTAAGTTCTATGTATCACCAGCATCTGTACTTAAACTGAGATAGTATTTGTAACAGTATTGTTGCTGTTTAATCTATGCACTGAAAGTTAGAAGTGTAACATCATTGTGACTTTGTTTATATTCTTAAACAATATAATACATATATTTGATAAAAATGATTGAAATGGCTACAGGATGAGAGTGAAACAGGTGCAGCCCTGGGAGATCTGCTGGAAAGAGAGAGAGAGAGAGAGAGAGAGAGAGAGAGAGAGAGAGAGAGAGAGAAAGCCACTGCATGTGTGAGGTGTCAGTGTGGAGCCTTGTGCAGGTTGACTGACCCTGACTCTGAGAGATTAGACTCTGTCTCTTCGGGGATGGCATATATGAGCAACCGGGGTCACGGCGCGTCAAGCAGCCAGAGCCAGGTGTCCATCGCACGCTCGGCCACGTGTGAGTGCACCACTGTTATCGGAGGCCTGAAGAACCACCCGGGAGAGAGGAAAGGATAATAGGAGGAGGGGAAAAGGGAGGGGTGTTAAGAGAGAGAGACTGACAGACAGAGAGAACGTGAGAAGTGAATGAAGAAATCATGAAAAGTGGAGGAAAAAAGAGGGAAGGAGAGAGAAAGAATGATTTGAATACAAGTACAGAGAAGAGAGGGAGAGAGGAAGAGAAGTGAGCAGAAGAAGAGAGGATTGATAGAGCCATAGTGTGTGTGTGTGTGTGAAAGAGAGAAAGCAAGTTATGAGTAAAACGAGAGAGATGAGTACGAACAGTGACAGTGAGAGACATAGAGATGAGTAGAGAAAGAGAAAAAGAGAGAGAGAGAGAGGAGATGAGTACAGAAAGTGACAATGAGGCACAGACGAGTAGAGAGAGAGAGGGATGGAGAATGATGAGTAGAAATGTAGAAAGAGAGAAGAGGTGGGAAAACCTACTCATTTCCACCACGGCTCAACACAGACAGACATACCAACTCATCACTGCACCTGACAGCTTCCAATTATATTTTCATGGCTCTCCAAATGTTCCTTTGGGAAGTGCCAGTTCTCTCTCTCTCTCTCTCTCCCTCCCACCTTCCCTCTCTCTCTCATTTTCTCTCTCCCTCTTTCCCTGCTCTCCATGTCCTATTCTCCACATATTGCACACCCCACTACCCAGATCAGCTCAGCCATCCCTGTTGCCAATGTGCCATGAGAGCAGTGTGTGTGTGTGTGTGTGTGTGTGTGTGTGTGTGTGTGTACGTGTGTGTGTGTGTGTGCAGCGGCCTGCCAATGCCCTCTGCAGTGGCCGGGCACCCCTGGCATGGCCGCAGACCATGGCTGTTTCATCATAATATTAGCATGGCCACATCAGGCAATTATGCCGTGATATACTAAATGTTGAGATGAGAGAGTAGAGGTGTGTGTGTGTGTGTGTGTGTGTGTGTGTGTGTGTGTGTGTGTGTGTGTGTGTGTGTGTAGGGTGGGTGGATCGCTAAGGGAGGAGACTCTAATTATTTGTGTTTATCTGTCAGTCTGTGTTTTTGTTTGTTTGTTTGTGTTCCGCACGGACAGATGCTATCCTCTCTCGGCCATGGCCACCATGGGATTCCGTTTGTCACAATAGATAGCGTCGCCTTGCGTCTCAGCAGAGTGTAAGACTCAACACCATATGGACCAATGTCACGTCTGTTGCATTAAAGCTACGCTCAAAGCTGTCTGCTCATTTCTGACAGAAAGATCTGTCACTTAGGAAAAAAAATTCCCCACCGTACAGTGGACACTGTTTGTTTTGGGAAATGACGGTTAAAACGCCACTTAAAATACTGCAGTGACGTACATCAGTGACGCAAAAAAAGCAATGCCCTTGACCACTATGAGAGAAAGAGGGGGTAAAAAAAAAACAATTTATTCAAGTCTTAACTGTCTGGCTTCTAATGTAAAATGATCAAAGGCTGCTGGCTTAATTCCCCACACCAAAGCCCTGTGCGTTAACAGCATGACTAAAGAGAATCTGCCGCTCCACTGTGTGTCAAGGACACAGAGAACCTGCACTTGTTCAAACACATTTGAGGAGGATTAGCTCAGGCTAAACCTGCAACGCTTTTACAGTGACAGAGGAAAGCTAGCGTAGCATAGCATCGCCACATTTTTCCTCTCAAAGATACAGTTCTCATGCAAATGGATGCACAGTATTAGAGAAGCCTGCAAGTATACTGGGCAGTGAAAGGGCTAACACCTCGATAACACGTTATGGATGGAAGAGAAATAAAATAAAATCCCTGATATGTTCACTTGTCCTGTGGGGATTACTGTTTGGAAGGGAATTAATAATGTGCAAACAACATGCAAACGATCAAACCAAACACACACGCACACACACACACACACACACACACACACTCACACACAGCCTGTCATCATTCTAATGCCTGGAAAGCACTTTAGTAGGTACCTGTCGGTTTTTCTCCCCTTCCCCTGAGAGTTGGTTTAGCTCTAATACATGGCTATTGACAGCCCTGGACTGAATTAAGGGTTGTTAGAGAAGGTGAAGATAGGAGACAGCACTCTAGAAACGGCAGCGCACAACCCTGTGCCCCCTTTCACAGGATAAATCAATAAGCAACACAGCTAACTGTGTTATGGGTGTGAGCCAAAGACGGGCAGTGGGTCTTCAGCTTATGGAGTCATGACGTGTGTGTGTGTGTGTGTGTGTGTGCGTGTGTTACTGTCCACGTGTGAGTCGTTCTTTCTGCGTGAGTGCATATGTGTGAGTGTGTGGGTGTGTGTGTGAATGAATATGAAATGACTTGCGTGCGAATCTACTGGCCCCAGCTTGAGTGCAAAACTGCATGAATCTGCAGTGTATGCAGCCTGGCGTAGCCAAACTCGATTCCTATCAGAATTTCAGTCTGGCAACACGCCATGTGGATTTGATCATGGGGCATGTTTCAACCTCACCTGGAAGCCAGCCGGAATTTACTCCACCCACACAATGTGAGGATGTGAAATGCCTCAAGCGTTGATTTCTGTTCGTCTTTTAAAGTTATAGCGCTGTCAATATCTTGATAACAGACACAATAGCGTAATATAGACATCTCACTTCTCCAGCAGCTCAAGCTCAACTCAGGCGTGTTCAGGTGACGTGGAGGATGGCTTCACTGTTGCTCATCTGTCCATCATCGTTTAAAGCTTGCCCAAATATTAACTTGGCATATAGACTTCTCAATGGAACGACTCCAGACCAAATTTACCACCCTCAAATTTTGTTGGCAGGTGAAGTTTGGGCTGGCTTTCAGGCTACAGTGCATGTGCACAGTTGCACAAAAAAACAGATACTTCAGACGGAAAGGTGAAGGTGTGGTCAAAAGCCCAGGGTTAGCAAGGCCAGGGCAAAATGTGTTAGTGAAACGTTTGGTTAATGACAACCATCAACAGTAAAAATTCACAGATAATGTTTGTACATTTGGCTCTCGCAATAGGTCTGATGTTCTGAAACGCCGTCTTTGTCTGTTTTCTTCCTTAACATTCTGCTGATGCCACCCTGGGCGTGGGAAATGTAGTTTTAAAGGTGGAATAATTAGAGCGGTGAGTTCATGGTGGTGGGTTTATAATATGAAGGCCTGTTTGCACAAGTAGCACACATTTTCCCCAGTGGGAACTTGCTTCAGAAGACTAAGGGAGAAAACAAATAAGAGGGGGAGACTAAACACACACACACACACACGCACACACACACGCATACACAAACACATACACAAGCACACACATACGCACAAGCACACACACACACACACACACACACACACACACACACACACACACACACGCACACACACACACGCATACACAAACACATACACAAGCACACACATACGCACAAGCACACACACACACACACACACACACACACACACACTAGCGCACACACACACACACACACACACACGTGCACACAAGCACACACACTCCTGTCATGGGGAAGTGACCAAGGCAAAACAGAAAGCGGGAGCCTGATGACTCACACGGGCACTGAGTGCATCCTCGCAGCAAACATTTGCTTTTCATTTGGGCGCGGGTCAGCGCGCGGGGCCAGCGCCACTGAGAGCGGGGCCCCTTTGAAGATATTAAAGGAGCCGGCGCCCCAGACGAGATGGACACCTCGCCTCGCCTCTCCTCTTCTTGGCTGGCCCCACCTCGCCTAGCATGGCCTGATGAATAAGGCTGACGCCTCGTAAGGCATGCTGCATGCAGCAGGAGAAGATGTGTCTCCACCACAGACGCATAACAGAGCCATGCCCACGCGGCTGGCCTTTGGAGATGCACGTTGCTTTATGCTGCTCCCTGTGCGGCAATGGAGGGCAAATGAAAAGCAGAGACTGAACTTATCAAATCTGTTATCACCTGCACTACCCATCGTTAGCTCTTATTACATTGTAAATAGATGATTAAGTACAATGTAATACACTAACTATCAATTTGTTTCAGCACACTGATATTTAATGTGTACTAAGCCCCAGCCTCTTTCAGACAAGTGAATAAATGAATATTGTAGGCTACAAATGTACGTCATAGTCAGCAAGGTAAGGTGTGGCCAATGATAATATGCATGTATGTATGCGTGCACGTGTCCTTGCCTGTGTGGATACGTCAGCCAGGTCTCCTGACAGTGACTGATAGCCCACTGGAGAGCGGGGCAGAGTGGGTCACCTGCAGTGGACCGGGACTGGCCGGTGCTGTGCCTGGCAGTCGGCGCTGGCATATGGTGAATGTCAAACGCAACACGGCACAGCCGAGGTAATTATCAGACTCACCCAGCCCAGACATGGCCCACCTCTGGCAGCTTGGACACAGCTCAGAGTCCTTAAAACAGGATTTGGGTTGCCATAAACTACATAAGTAACACTTCATATATGCACCTAATGCTAAATACAGATAAGAATTCCTAGTCACTCTGGTGCTAGGCTTGCCTTACTTTTATGAGGCGATAATGAGTAAAAATCACAACTTGTGTGACTTGTTACTATGTTTTGGTTAGGATTGAGAAAAGATGCTGTGATCTAGTGATCCTCATCATTGTTTGTGTGCAGGGTGAGCATTAGATTTGCATTACAGGATGCAGAGCACGAGAGGAATCACCAGGCACTAGCACTGCTAACGCAACAACACATTTCAATCGAATAACGCCAGGTTGAGACAGGCTAGCAAAGCTGTTAATCAATAGTGTTAATGTTTCAAAGCACACAATGCCAGAGCCAGACACAATGTCTTTCACTACAACAGCACAACACCAGTACCCTGGAAATCCAGAGTTCTCGCGAGAGCACAATGGAATTGTCTCCGCGAGACACTCTGGCAATGAGCAATGACGCACGTTACTTTTACCCCAAATTCCTGGGAACCAGCTAAACTGATGAAGACAGCGCTGCAACGTTGGAGGACAGTACACATTGGTCGTAGTGTTATCCGATTGGGTCGAAGTTCGAAATCATTCAGAGTAAACATGGTCTAGTGTTATCCAATTGCGTGCAGTGAGATTTTTAAATGCATGCTTGTTGCCGCCCCTCGAGTTGGGCCATTACATTGTTCGTGGCCAGACCCTTAATCTTTCTAGATTACCAGGGTCTGGATTTTCCAGGCTACAACACCAGTGTTTTAAAACAGACAATGCCAAGATCGGACATGGTAGGCCTATGTCATGGTGTGGAGGTGGACATGAAGAGGAAGAGAAGCAGAAACTAACATGACATGAAAAGAAAGATGGACAAGGAAAACACAAGTGGACAACAATTAATTAAAAAGAATGAACAAAAGGAAATGATGAGTGCAAGACTTAAAATGCAAAAATTAAGAAAGATATTCTACATACTGCAAGCCATGTGTGTGACTGTGGTCCTTCACTACACAGATTAATAAAAGTAGTTGTTAGTAAACATCAGCCATTTTTCTGCTCATGCGGAAGCGACTCGCAATCAAGACGGGGCTGGCATCTGAGCAGCATACATGATTAAGAGTCCTCTGTTCTCTTATCAGAGGAAGCAGACACAACCAAAACACTCTCCTGTCAGCTTGGTTAGGGGGGAAAGGACAAAAATAAAATGAGTCAGCAAAAAACTGATGTTGGGCTGAGGATGACAAGATTTTAAAAAGGTAAAGAAGGAGAATGAAGTAAAAGTGTGATAATACTTAGATAGAGGACAAAAAACAACAAAACAAAAGTGTGGTTCTCTTACAGGACAATGTGTAACATTGACCGTGATGGCGATTTTTAAATTTTTTTATGCTTAACCCGTTTTTTTGCTAAGCTCTGTGGAATGATTACCATGCTGTGCTGAGTCAAGTAATTGATTGTGAATGCTTGATTTCCTCCATGTTGGTGCGAAAGGTCACCATCAAGACAAGACTGCACTGCGACGAGCGAGTGGGCATGGGCACATTTTTCTCCGGCGAGAGAAGATTTATGACCTAAGTGTCCTCACACCTGGCATTATCAAACGGAACTCCACGCCATCACGCTTGACTGGACCAAACTCAACTTCGACATCATAATGCATGAGATCTGCTTTGAAGGGGAAATAATTATTTTACCAAGTGGCGACCACGAAAAAATCCAAGATATCATTTTGCTTAGCCAACATGTTTCCAGTAATCCTTAGGTAAGGCTTCCGGAATGTCACCAGAATTAACCTGGAGAAGCTGACACAGGCAGACATACATTAACCTTGAGCCTCCCGCTCCCTCCCTTACTCCAGTGCATTGATTCGGGGGAAGAGTTGAAGGGTGGGAACTTGTCTCTGAGTGTCTATAGGCTCCACCTGGTCAATAGCGTCCCTGCTGAAGTTATTCAGGCGAGACCATTCATTCTGGCCAAAACAGCAAACCCATCGACGTTCCACTCCGCTCGTCACAGAGATAAACAGAGAACATTTACATTCAACAATGGGACAGCTCCAAGATGGTCGTCGAATTCAGGAAAAGGATATGACCTAAGGCCAGACGTGCACTACATGTCATCTCCTACTCCAACTGATTTCCCTGTGGATATATTGAAGTAAAAAAATCAAATGGATATGGCCTTAAAACAGTCAACATCAGACAAAGACCTGGCTTAAACAGACGAGGATAGCAACAATGGCAATAAAAATCTACATGTATATCCCCCATGCGTTTGTGTCCACGCTGCCCATCGGTCATAATAGACTTGATGGACGCTAATGGAGCCGCTGACAAGGGCCATAATTACCATAAACAAGAGGAGCCGAAATTTGGTCACACAAAGCCTGACAACTTCATTGCCGTGGAAAACAAGGGGCTATCAGCGCGGCTAACCGTTGGCGGCAGCGACGTGTTTTATTTTTTCAGAAAAGGTAAACAAAAGATGCTCTAGGTTTCCCCTCCAGTGTGAATGGCACTATTACACGCCCACCCCTCTATTCTAAATAATACCCCCGATCTTCAGAGCAGGGCTTTCACTTGTGATTCACACACACTGATGTGGCATGCTCATAAACAATACGGTTCTATTTAGTCATTATTGATCCTGATCCCCAGGAAACAATGCACATGTCTACTTGAATGCCAAATGCTGGAGACACTAAATAAATCAGAATTGTTTCGTTGTCACTGCAGATTTGGCTTAGCCGCTGATGCCTTTGTCTGCTAGTCTGATGCCTCAGATGCCTAGTGAACAGTAGAAGTGCCAGATGATCTTCTGGTTGATGGGACATTTGAACAGTTGTCTCATCCATTCACGCTCAAGGTGTACTACAGCTAAAATAGATGTATTTCCTGAACCAGTAATTCCAGTTGCAATTACTTAATATTCTAAGAATTTCCAGGTGGGAAAGGAACATTTGCCTACGTTGTTGTATATTCGAGATAACGTTACAGTCTAAAGTCTGGAGAACATATCTGCAAACAAGGCCAAAGTGTAATTTCAGCAGTGCATAGTCAAACAACCAATCACTCCATTCTGTGTACAGATGTCACTGAAACATGTGTCCTATTTTATCAATATAGCATCTCTAGCAGCTCTTATTTTATGGCCATCAACAATTTGTTGTGTTTCCTTTATTCAGCACCAGGCCCCATTCATTGTTTATTCTTCATGACAAAGGTCCCCTTACTAGCTGCAGAGCACCGTCCACTCGTTAGCTCTGAGGGCAGCCGTGTGGAGCTATGATCCTGTGATCCAGCACAGGCCACTGAAGCATACAGAATTGATAGGGAGGCTACCGGCTTATCAACAAGGTCACAGGCATCTGCATCAGACTGACCCTGAAGGGAGATGTCCTGCAGGCTGATTTAGCCACAGTAAGACATCCCTACCATTAGGAGCTCCGTCTGAGTGATGTGTTAAGATATACTATAGGGCGGCAGAGTTTCTTATTTTTGATACAGACTGCACACATATTCAGAATGTCAATGTCATCATGACTTACATGCAAAATTCACAACTTTCTCAGTGATATTAAACAACCTAAAAGTGTTTTTATATCATCGACATCAACTCATACACTCTCATCATTTAGCCGAACACAAAATCCTTGCCCAGAACGGCTATGTTTTTCTAGAGGATTTTTAACAAGGGTTTCCCATAGTAAACGCTGCAAAAAGGTCCCCTTGAATATGGCTGCCAAATATGGCTGTGGAATAAGATGCTCAATCCAGTGTTCTTTGATATCAGTGCCACCAAAACACTTTCCCATGCAACTCTCATCACAGTGAAACTAAACCCGGCAGCCTATCGGAGTATTGCCTTACACTTAGCTGCTGCCGCTGCTATTCCTCCTGTCACCACCTAAAGGTTGCAAGAAAACACCAGGGGCATGTGTCTAACCTTTATACCGTGCCTAGAGAGGGGAGACCAACCTCTCTAACTGTTTCTTCACACAGCTTATACTATTTTGAATTACAATTTAGTGGCAGAAGCCAGTGTTGCCTAAGTTCACACTAATTTTCAGTACACAGTGAGAGGAGAGCAAGTCTCAATGAACTTCTTTCGGCGTCAGTCTAACAAAATGGGGCGGTGTTGCTGAAGCTCTGTCCAGACGACAGTAAGCTGTCATATGTGACTAGTTTTTTTTTTATTAGCTGCAATGTAACAACTGGTAGCGAACATTGTAAGTCTATTCAGGAATAATGAAATGTGCTTACTGAATAACAAAATATTCAATTTATCTCTCTCTTTCTCTCTCTCACACACTCACATACACGCACACACACACACACAAAGAAAAAGACAGACTCTGAAAGCTGGTAGGCAGTGAACCTCCCACCCTCCACCCCCCTCAGTCTTGGGAGTGTGTAGCTTTGAACTAGCTGGCGGGAGTGAAGCACCACTGCTCAGCAGAAAGCGCTCCTCTCTTATCCCGCATTCATTAACTAGTACCTCTCCTCGTCCAATCCGAATGAGAGAGGTCACTGCATAACACACTCTTGCATGCTACTCAAGCGTCCTTCAGAACAGCAGGGGCCCACACACACACACACACACACACAACAAAATTCACCTGAGAGTGTTCCCACTTCCTCCCTCTCATTGCCTTGCTCTCTCCATTTCCTTTACTCTATCCTCTCTTTCTCTCTGAACCTTCACTGTCCGTCCCACAGGAACACACGAGAGGATTCTAATAGGCTAGATACTGGCAGTGAGCTGACGGTGTGGTCACTGAAACGCTTTGGTGTGGATGTGTGTGTGTGTGTGTGTGTGTGTGTGTGTGTCTGTGTGTGTGTGTGTGTGTGTGTGTGTCTGTGTGTGTGTGTGTATGTGTGTGTGTGTGTATTCTCTAGCATGAAGAAGCTACACTGCCTTTTTTGTCTCTGGCGGTGTTGTAGCAGTGGCAGAGCGTATGTAGGAGGTGTGTAAGAGTGTGACTGCACTTGAGGCGGTGCTGAAAAACACTTGTCTAGACCAAATACGCTTGGTCACACACCTCTAATTACCATCTCATACACCACCCCATACTTATAACCGTGTTACAGAGTCAGTATACATTAAAACAGTTCTGACAAATAGCCAGTAATTTTTGCATCAGGCATACAATAGAAAATAGAATTGTGTGCTACAGCAATGCATGATGTCATCAGACATCCTTTAAAACCTCTTAAAGGGACAGTGTCATAATTAGGCAAAACAGAGGATTCATGTGGGGAGAAGCCTCTTCAGACTTCTGGCAACAGATTGTATTGTCACAAACTGTTCTACACAAATACAGATCAGATCCATGAATTTGTATTGGCTACATGTACACAATAGCAACCTACAGTATACAAAATATAACTCTGCATCAAAACGAGAGCACAGATTTACACGTTTTATTTATAAACAAATAAACAAATGAAATGTAACTTTGGGCCTGAGCCTTTGAGCCTATTTATGCCTCAATTCATATAGGCTAAAGAAAATCATTGACGGTCTAAAACAAACTAAATCAAGCGCCGGTAGAACTGCCAACCAGCAGGGTCTGGCTGACACTTACTTAGTCCTAATACTTCTGAAAACACCCCTTTTCACACAGTGATACCAAGTGGCAGCAACTCAGTCAAGTGGTTCCCCATACACTTATCTGTAACAATGATCTAATAAGCCAGCATGGGTGAGCTGTATATGGACAATGATGAAATCAGTGGCCAACAACGGCAGGATGAGAAGAATACTGATAGAATGGCAACATCGCATTCTATCCAGGTCAGTAGGAATACTCAATCTGCTTGACTTCAATGACACCACCCCTTAACAATGTGCTCAATGAGGGGAAAGTCTTGCTGAACCAGGCAGAAGCACTGGGAACATAACACCCTAGCGAGACCCACATATGGCCAAGGATTTGGATTTTTATTTAACAATCCTCTGCCTTAACCACTTACTGCTGTCAGAAACAGGCTTCGCGCGAGACACTAAAATGCTAAAATGCACTTAGCCGTCAATCCAGAAAAGGCATTTGTGTGCTAGAAGTCAATGCACAAAGCCTTCCGAAGCGGCTTCTCTCAGCAGAAGGACGGAATGACAGTTCTGGGTCCTCCGGTGCTGGCTGGAGATGGGAATGTGGGGGACAAAGAGGCTTTTCTGGGGGCTTAAAGTGATAATGACTGTGTTTAAGCACAGGCTGAGGCCGCAGCAGAGCGATCGATGGCAGTGAGAGTGAGAGGACCGGGGTCGGCGTTGGCACACAAACAAAAACGGGCC
This sequence comes from Alosa pseudoharengus, assembly GCF_046254945.1. NCBI lineage: Eukaryota > Metazoa > Chordata > Actinopteri > Clupeiformes > Clupeidae > Alosa > Alosa pseudoharengus. The sequence continues at coordinate 28,837,936 of NW_027468650.1, read as the reverse complement.
CAGTGCATCGCAGCGGCAGGAGGGAATCAATAGTGGCACTCAATCATATCCATTTGTCTTCATTGACTCCTCTACCCCCCTTCCTGCTACCACCCCACCCCCACCTGTCTGTGTCTCCACCCCACCTTGGTTGTAACCACACACACAGGGGCATTATTATTTGCCGTTGATTGTGATGCTTTGGCCAAGGGCAGTGAAAGGATCTGAGGTGAAAACTCCCATCCCCATCTGATAGTGAGGTGTTTTAAGACGTCTTAGGTTCCTTTACTTCACCTTCACTGCACAGAGCACAGAGACCCACACACCTTCCTGTTGACTCTCTGTCTGTCTGTCTGTCTGTCTGTCTGTCTACAGCACTGTGGGGCTGACCCTTCATGTTCTCTGTCTTTGGGCCTGTATGCAAGGTTGGACATAGGCTGGTTTGGTCCGGTAGTATAAATTTAAGTATATATACTTTTTTGACCACGTGAGGGAAATTTGGTCTCTGCATTTATCCCAATCCATGAATTAGTGAAACACACCCAGCACACAGTGAACACACAGTGAGGTGAAGCACACTAATCCCGGCGCAGTGAGCTGCCTGCAACAACAGCGGCGCTCGGGGAGCAGTGAGGGGTTAGGTGCCTTGCTCAAGGGCACTTCAGCTGTTCCTACTGGTCAGGGTTCGAACCGGCAACCCTCTGGTTATAAGTCGGAAGCGCTAACCAGTAGGCCACGGCTGCCCAGTAGGCCACGGCTGCCCAGTGCTTACCATTAAAAGATTCAGTAGTGGTACTACAAAGAGAGGAGAGCAGCTCCCTGCCAAAACCAGGGCTGCCAACTGTCATGCCACTTTCTGTGGGTATGCTTCCTCCAATGTTGTGATTTTTACATCAAACTGACATCAAGATCTGTGCATTAAGGCAGACAGGTAGAGGGGCCTCCCAAAGGGGCAGGAGATAAGGGCAGGAAGGCAGAATAACAGGTCCTGATGAACGCTCTACAAATAATAATAGATTGAATAATGTAGCCTGTTTAGGTGTTGAACATTTTCTGGCATGCACTATGCACGCACACTTTCACCTGTAACAAATCTCACTCCAAGCTGAACTAATAGGTTGGCAGCCCTGGCAGTTGACAGTTTTGTCCATGCAAATTAATAGCTGGCTTTATATAAATGACATTAGTTACTCAGTAGGCCACCCGTGTTTAATCTTGGTTGTTTAGGTCAACAGTCCTCTGCATGTCCTCATTGGAGCAAAAGTAACAGAAGAGTGATAAAACACAACAGAAAGGTCTTCTAACTCCCACCCACACACACACCCACCCACACACACACACACACACACACACACACACACACACAGACACACATGCACGCACACACACACACATGCACACACACACACACGCGCACGCACAAGCACGCAAGCACACGCACACACGCACACACGCACGCACACACACACGCACGTACGCACGCACGCACGCACGCACGCACACACACACACTCTCATCCCTTGTCTTGCTCACCATATCTTTGCCTCCATACTCCTTTGCTTGAAGAGCCCTTTTCCGGAGTAAAGGTCATGAAATGGCACTCTTTTTCAGCAAAATGATGAAAATTATCACAAGCTCTTGGGTGCTAAATCAAGCATACAGTATCTGTGTGTGTTGGGGGTAAAAAGTTATCTTCACACAAACAACATGAACCAACAAAATCAATGAAATATACAAAATTAGCAGTGCAACAATTCCAACATTCCATTTGATTTCAGCTTCATTAATAAAGTAGCTATCTATTTATGTATCTGTCTATCACAATGCCATAAGTCAGAGCGGTGGTTGCCTGCATCAGACAACATAATATGAATTCCAGCACATGAACTCATTGGTGCTCGGACCCATCTCCTTCTGGACTGTCATCCCCCAGTAGCCCCCCCCCCCCCCCTTCTCTCTTCTGGGCTAGTTTGACAGCCTGCTGAGTTCCACTAATGGGGTCATTTTCTCCGGGGGAGCAGCGACCAGCGCTGGAATTGGAATGGAGTCAGGTTTGTGTGTGTGTGTGTGTGTGTGTGTGTATGTATGTCTGTGTGTGTGTGTGTTAGTGTTAGTATGTATGTATGTGTGTGTGTGTGTGTGTGTGTGTGTGTGTGTGTGTGTGTGTGTGTGTGTGTGTGTGTGTGTAGTGGGGAACCGAAGCTGCCTCTCTCTCTTTCTCTCTCTCTCTTGCTGTTTGTGTCGTCCCATCACCCCCTGCTAGTCTCCCCCACGCCGACACCCTTCATTGTCCATGTCTGCGTCCGCACATCATATTTTGCCGGCACCTGCCCCGCTCCTCCACACCGCCCCGTTCTATTTCTGGGGAAATGAGTCATGTCGCCACCATCTCCTCTACCTTAGACTCACTACCCATCGCCACGGAGCTCGTGTGCCCCGTCCGCGACACCCCTGGTGTCATCCATCACCTCCGTCGCCGTTAGTTACCCACAATCGTCGCCCGTGTGCCATCGGTGCTGTTTGTTTTCTATGCTGCGGGTTAATATTGAGTTCTGGCTATGGCACTTATCGATTAATTAACGAGTTCAAGCGCTGCTTGTCTCGCATTCTTTTCAAACTTAATGGACGCAATGTTTAAATGAAAATAGATGGACAAAATGTCAATGCTGGTTGTGAATTGATTAGCAAATAAAAGAAGAAAAAACAGAAGCTACAGAGGAACAGAAGTTCTTGTTAATGCTTTGGAAACCAGTGGCACTTGTGTAAACCATGCCTGAACGAACAATCAACACCTTTCCTGTGCAATACACTTGTAATCAGTGTTAACAAGTTGCCTTATAGACCCCAAACAAACATGTCCGTGAATAATTTGATTGAGCCTCTATATTAACACAATCACAGACCGAGCAAAGAATCACTGCTAATTGAATGCGGCATTAACAATGAGTCAGTCAAAAGAATTATACATGAGCAAAGGCCTAAGATATAATTAAACGGAGTAAATATTGTTATTGACTTGTTAATTGAAAGACAAGTGAATGATCAAACATTGAAGTGCTACAAGAGGCTGTTTTTTGTGTTATGATGAAAAAAGCTGTGTGATGAATCTGGGAGCGTAGAGGACAAGAAGACATTACTGGTCATGGTACACATGTAACACAGTTATGTACTTGTTCTTGGAAATCTAGAGTCTATTGGACACCTACAGTACTTGTCAGTTGAGTCAGTTAAGTTAAATCAACTAAGCACAGAAATCATTAATGTCATTGACATTAAATAAAAATGTCACTGGACATTTGTCCAAAAAACCCAAAGCCAACTGGGCAACAAAGCAGGCTCTGGCTAAAACCTTGACCTGGCCTTGATTCCATCCTGATCAGGGACAGAACCGGTTCACTGAATTTGATAGAAAGGCATTAGTACTGTAAGGGATTAGTACTGCAGACTGCATGTTGAAATAACTGAAAAAAACATGAATAAAAACAAAAAACTTAACACAAAGGAGGACAAGCTGGCAACCAGCACAAAGTTGAGTTGAGATATTGAGAGGTTTGGGGTATAACATTAGTATCGTGAAACTGCACCAGTGTGTAAATCATACGAACCTACTACTGAAACTCTCTCTGCGTAAATAGGAAGGGGGGAATAGACTAGGGGAGGAGAAACAGAGCGCACCAGCTGATGTACTTAGTCATTCTCTACCTGGCTTCATTCTGATTCCAGACATGCAAGTCGGGGCTGCTCCTATCGGGAGATAGCCACGCCAGACGGAGCGAGGTGTCCAATACATCAAGCAGACTGACAGAGAGGAAAGTTCTCCGCTGAACTTTCCCAGGGAGATGGCAAATGGGCTGTGTGTTTTGCTTTTTCCTTTTGTGGTTCTACGCTCGCCTGATCTAAAGGTGTGGCAGCATGCTGACTCTTAACTGATGTATTATGAAAAGGTTACCACCTAACAAGGTGTCCAGACATATACGAAAATAATGGACAAAGCAGAGGTACTGTGTCATGCCAATGGGAGTCTTTTATTTTCAAATATCCCAGCACAGAGGGGCGTGAACCTGCGTAGACCAAGGCAATGGATAATGATATTACCTTCATTGTTCTTTCACCCTAAAATCATGAAAATAAAGATGCAACACAAAGCTAAACCCCTTTTAACTGACATTCAACACCATTTGGCTGTTTTATATCTTGTGAATAGTGATAAAAACACATTCCACATTTATTTGATATGAAATGGACAGGAAATCACTAGGTTAGCCATCTAATCACTATAATCTTTCCCGAGGCCATCCGCACTGTGCTGCAACGCGGGCTCTGTTGAAATAACCCTGCTGTCAAAGCTGTCCTTGTATCTTTGGCAGAATAACGGGAATTAAATCAGGCTGTGACTCGAGGCAGTGCAGCACAGCAAGGAACAGAGCTAGTAATTAACACACACCTCGAAATGCTCCCAATATTGATCCAACGACGAATAAAATCAAATGATGTTGCTGCACTCACTCCAGATTGTAATCACACATAAAATTAGTTATGGATCAGAGTGTGCATAGCATACAGATAAAAACAAATGATTTACAAAACGCATAGAAATCTATGTGAAATCATAAAGAAAAGGCTTTGAAACGTCAATGGCGCCTAGTTGAAAAATTAGTTGTGGGGTACCTCATCACAAATTGCCAATATTACGCCAAGCTCAAGACACAAGCAAACACCCAGAGGCAGACTACACAGGCTACACAGCCAAGGAGAGCAAAGTCTTAGTGAACAAGGAGAATGACTGGAGTGGGAAGTTGTTGTCCCGGGTCTGAGACTGATAAAGCTTTGGGCACTCGCGGGACCCTTAAGCAGCTCACAGCACCAGTGCAGCCACACAGAAGAGAAGTAGTGAATAAAGTTGCTCAAGCAGCAGAATCCACCTCTGACCCACAAGCTTTATTTATGTTGAGGATATCGAGGACTTTTTAAATTGTCAATTTTTATCACCGATCCTCCTCTCAAGGTTTTGCTCTACCTAACTCGAAATGCACTTCTTGACCCCCCCCCCCCCAACTTTCTGATTTTGTTTAATACCAAAACAGGGCCAGATTAGGGCCGGATCAGAGCCAGATAAGAGCCGCATTCTGCTGCAGTCGGCCCGGGGACTCACCTGGGGTCCTTCTGGATGCTGTCGATGGAAGGCGAGCGGGCGAGGGAGCCCTCGGGCGGCAGGGCGGGGCCCGACTTGCTGTAGGGCGACTCCACGGACGAGCAGTACTGCAGGGTGCGGTAGGGGTCGCCGTAGTTGGCGGTGGCGGGCCCGGCGGCGTAGTTGGCGCTGCGCGGGTACGTGCCCGTGGCGTTCTGGCTGGCCGTGCGCTGCAAGGGAGCGGAGTCAACACCGGGGGAGGACGGGGCTAAGGCGGGAAAGTAGGGACAGAGCAGAAAGTTCAGGACCTGATCGCAGAACTGGTTGACTAGTTCTAGGAGCAGTGGAGTCACATGTGTTGGGTTCACATGCGGTGAAAAAAACACACACAAACACACACACACACACACACATGCACACACACGCACACACACACACACACACACACACACACACACACACACACACACACACACACACACACACACACACACACACACACACAATCATATACAGATTCATGCAGGTACAGATGCGATGACATGAACAAAGACATTGACCGACACACAGAGGAATACACACAAGTGCGTGATCAGTGACACATTGGAGGCCGACGCATTGACAACAGGTGGGAAAAAGCAAAGGGGTAACAGGAGTGAGAGAGAGAGAGAAAAGGAGTCAGTATAAAGCAAAGGTCCCACACAGCAAGGTCACTGTGGACTCTAATATCCATGAATGACTCAGGAGTAAGTCATCTTAGCTGAAATCAGAGGTGAGAGAGCATTTGCACATTTTCCCAGCATAACATCAACATCAGTGACGGGCATTAAAAAGAACAACCATGCTCTGTAGACACCATTTTGCTTTCTCATGCTTGTTTGCAGACTTCAATAGAAGCCACGTCTATGTGTCAGTGAAGATGTTAGCACAGATACATGGAAGTCGTTAGGTGAGATGACCCCAGACAGTCGTGGAGAGAGTCTGGCAATGAGATCACACCTTTCTCATCCCGCCCAGCATCATTAAGACCTGGACAGGGGACATCACCATGGCAACAATCTACGTTTTTATCGGGTTAAAGCACTCCAGACTCAGAGGTGTTTTGAGGATTGTCCTGTTCCAGCTAAACGTACACTGTGGGAGAGATATGCGCTAACACAAGGAGACAGTCACTTTGGGGGCGGCAAATAAATCTACCCGAAAGAAGATCAATACGGCTACGTTTCGGGAGTGCGGACCTTTACCCACTGTGCAGCGGTCACCAGTGGATGGACACATTAGTAACCACACACAGACTTCAGAAAGGATGGAAGAGGAAGAGGAGAGAGGAGAAGAGAAGAGAGAGAAGAACAGGAGAGTAGATGCAATGAGTTGAGATGAGAAGAAAACTGAAACAGAAAAAAGAAGTAGAAAAGAGAAGAGAAGAGAAGAGAAGAAAAGAGAAGAGAAGAGAAAAGAGGAGAAGAGAGGAGAGGAGAGGAGAAGTGCTAGCATAATTGTTTTTGTCTAGCAGGGCTCAGAGGAAAATGCACTGCATCCACAGTAACATCTAATGCTAATTAGAGAAGAGGGGAAAGATAGATGAGAAGCCTCAGGGCAGCGGGGCAGATAAAGAGATAAAGAGAGGAGGGACAGAGAGACTCAGGAAGGAAGAGAAGGAAGGAGTGAAACAGAGAGAGGAAAGAGAGGAGAGAAAGAGAGATAAAAACAGAAAGGGCAAGTGAGGGGACAGAGGGAAGAGAGAGAGAAAGAGGGGGGGGGGCTTGAGAGGTTGATGGATGAGTGGCCCAGTAAATATATCTCCACTCCGGACTGTGTGATAGACTCCCAGCTCACTGGCCTGTCATTGCTGCTAATGAGTGTATGCTAAAAGGGCAGCATACACAATCACCCTCTTTCAATTACACAGAGCACAGCTTATAGAACTCACCACTCTCTTGGACAGAGCTTAGAAGACTTGCACTCTGTTGAGAAACTCTTAATGAATGGCATTCATGATTTCTTTCAGGTCAGCCCTCAGTCATGAATTACAAACCCTTAACAGTTTAGGGGGGGCATATTATAGCATTATCATGAGTGCAGGGACAGAAGCTTGGCTCAACTTGTGTACCAGACAGCATTTCCCCATCTAACAGGGTAAGCCTGTTTACTGCTCCGTAACTGGGATAGGCAGGACAAACCTTGGGAGACCAGTGTCACGGGTTAGTGTGTGGTGTGTATGTGTGTCATGGCATCCTGTCGTTCTCCTCATTACTGTAGGACACACACAGGTCCTCTGCTCCACTACTCTAGTGTGTCGGACTCTAGCCTGGTCTGTCTGGGGATGGTGCGGTGGTCAGAGGAAGTGACATTTCAGTGACCTTCAGTGGCTCTATTAGTTCATGTGATCTAGCAGGGGCTGGACACAGGGTGACCTGCCTGCACCTCATGCACAACTGAGTCTGAAATGTTGAGGCAATAAATAAGATACACATCCACAGAGAAAATAATGTGCATACACTGATAAGACATATGTATGCACACGCAGGCATTCATACACACACACACACACACACATACACACATACACACACCTAAACACACACTCTCACACATACCCCCCATACATACATAGAGACACACATGCACACATGCACAGAATAACAAAAAAAAATACACACAGACATAAACACACACACAAAAAATAAGCACAAACACAAAGACACACACAACACACACTTTGTATGTCTGCACAGATCATCCGAGGGTCATTACAAATCACCCCCACTAGAGCTGGCCAAAAGGCAAGGGCAATCACCAAGTAATGCACCGGTTATACGGCCACACCGCACACATAGCCTGGACTGACCCGTGTGCTCTACAGAAACAGGAAGAAAATAACAGATATGAGCAGACTATCACTGTGTCACAATTACTATCACTGTGTCACAATCACCATCCCTGTGTCACAATCACTATCACTGTGTCACTTTTCTACTTCTCTTTGTGTCACTGTCTAACCTCCAGGTCATCCCTTTGATAGCTACTAGGCCTACAGCTAGCTTTTCACCCCAGGTGAAGTGCTACCTTTTTTACAGCCAAAGATACTTACAGACAGGGGCTCCGTTTGTAACACAACACTCCATTTTGTCACATCTCTTGTCATCAGGCAATAGCTCTTTAGTGGCAGTTTCAGCAGAGAATTGATTGTGAAGTCAATTTTCAAGCACATCCACTATGAAGTTACAGTTGTACATTCACATAACATCTCCCCTAGTAAAGCATTGGGATATTAATTGCGGAAGGACAAAGACAGTGCTACAAACTGTTCTAGATAAATGAGCTTCTCGGGTGTTGTTTTCAAATGTGGCATGTGCATAATAGCACCCGAACACCACTGTCGAGTAATGTTTGCAGTGAGAACCTGGTGGGGCCATTAGATAGCTCTGTGTACGCGGTTTTGTTAGCACTGCCTGCTTAACATTTGTGTTGACACATTGATGGATTCTTCTTATTAATTTTCATGCATGACTCCAGCGCCTGATAATGCACATCAGGGCGGCCTGCTTGCCTCTGACAAGCTGGGTTTATTCTAGCCCGCTAATTCTTTAATTAACATCCTTTCTAAGCCTTTTTTATTCGTCCGTTCATTTGCTCATTTGGTGCCTTCTCCTCTAAAAGTGCTGACAGAATTTGTCGACTGCGTGAAGGACACTTTTTAGGATAACTAGCCCGTTTTCAATTATATTTAACTTAAGGGAAGTTCATTCCCCTCCACTTAATTGTCTAATGTTCAAATTAAATTGGTTAAATGAAGTCATGCTAAGTGTGCTGTGCCTTTGTTCACTGAGGCTAATATTCATAATATAAAAAAATATATATTCTGTTTTCTTTCATTGCTAATATTCAATTGATTTTAAAATAAAAAAAACATATATATTTTGTTTTCTTTCATTGCTTTGAATGCAGTGTTACTGTGCCTGCTCATATGAAACAGCTAAGTCATGTCAAACATGGAATTTGAACATTATAAGATGAAACGGAATTGTGTTCCATTTATCTGCTCTTTCCCTTCCTCTCCACAGTAGTCGTGTGGCATTGAGCCCCCACTGCATATTCTATTTATGCTGATAATGGGATGCTCTTTCAAATGACTTGACCTTTCAGATACGAATCACTGGTGGACGCATTTCCCCTCTGCAAAGGAGAGAGCGGGAAGAGCTCAGCCAGGATGTTAGTGGTGTAATATGATCGTAAACAAACTCTCCCTCTCTCTCTCTCTCTCTCCCTCCCTCTCTTTCTCTCTCTCTCTCGGTGTTGGTCCACTGATTTTGACATGACTTTCTCAGCGTGAAATTGCACTTCAGAAAATAATAGTAAAGTTTTACATTCGGCCTTCAATGAAATTGAATAAATGCTTCTACAAACTCTTTTTTTTTTTTTTGGATTCTTCTAATGAATCTACCATCTGATCGTAAAGGTAGTCAGTAAAGCTGTCAGATTGAATCATCATAGCTCTTTTTAGGCATTGTCTCAAGGCATCCTTGGGATGTTACCATGTGTCAAATTTTGTAGAGGGCTTGTCACATGTTGTGTATTGGCGGTCATTTCCTGTATAACTCTTCCCCATTCACAACACAGACACAGCTGAGAGAGCTCTACAGCTGGTACTCACTGGCACAAACAGACAAGGCAGCAGTGCATTTTCACACACCCATAATGCATCACATTACCTGAGGCGGGGCTGGGCTTCGCCTCGTTGGCAAACAGATGCTCTTTCACATCAGGAGGTGAGAGCTGAAGCTCGTCTCCAGATGTACTTTTATGCTTGGCCACGTTTATCGAATGAGTTCTTAGGTGCCATACGAGTGCGCCGACCGCTCGCCAAAACACAGCAAAGTCGATTCAAATGACTTTTTTTTGAGTGTGGATTACACGCACATATGCTTATCCCTCAATGTTTCTCCTTCCAACCCCGAGTGTTTGTGATGTCTCTTAGCCTGGCTATGTGATCTCAGGGGGCTGAGGATGAACTGGCGCGCACACACACACACACACACACACACACACACACACACACACACACACACACACACACACACACAGGCTCACAAACAGCATTCTGCCACACTGTAAGCTGGCATTCACATTCACATAGACTCACATTCACCTCAAATGTGCTAACCTTCACATTTTTTCCCATATGGAAAGCCTGTGGATTTTCAGAATCTTAATAGGAAGAATTGACTAGCCTCTTTCACAGTGCCATTCACACACTTTCACTCATTCACTCACATCCATGTGCGTTATGTTTCAAATGAATTGATACCTGCATTCATATCTATATCATGTTCATAGGCCCATTCACATTCATCATCACCATTCATCTCTTGACATTGACATTGACCTAAACACACTCACCTTCATATTGGCATTCACATCCATTCAGGTGCTAGTACTGAGATGCAGGGCACGCACAACCACAGCCACGCACCACTTAACAAACAATCTGAGCCCTGACCTGTCTGCGGAGCATGGGGAACTTGGGATTGGGACTCTAGGAGCCTCAGGGCAGCCTATTTCACACCATCAAGTCATGGCATATTGATTTGACTTCTGCTCACGAAAGTGGCTATGTTGGTAAGTGTAAGCGTCCATGCATGCGTGAATGTGTGTTTGTGTGTATGTGACTGTGTATGTGTGTGTGTGTGTTTGTCTGTGTGCCTGTGAGTGTGCATGTGTCTGACAATTGTGTTTGCATGTATGACAACCTCGCTGCGCACACACACACACACACACACACACACACACACACACACACACACACACACACACACACACACACACACACACAGACACACACACACACACACACACACACACACACACACACCGTCCCCTCATCCCCAGCCCCTGTAACATAACTGCCTTATAAATATCTGCTCCTTGTTGTGTCTTGTCTCCCAGGTTGTGGGAGCGAGGAACACAGGGGGTGGCCATTTGTGTGCTTCAGCGCGCCCTTAAAGGGCCTCCTCTTCTCCCCCGACAGCTCGGCTCGTCCCGTCGCTCAGTGTGAGTTACCCAGGCCATTCATCACACGTGCCAGAGTGGGCCCCACGTGAATGTGTAATTGGACATTAGTCACGGCTCGACAGAGAGGGGAGTCGTCCCCGGTTCACTCCTGCTAGCGCTAGTGTTAGCACGCGCAGGCGAGCAGAGGCAGCTGCGCTCGTACCTCAGCCTCCATTTAAGTGGCTGCTTTTTAGCATCACTGATTTAGCGCACCACAGGGGCCCGTGGAAGCCATGGAGCTTTGCTCGGAGAGCTGAGAGGACAAGAATCAAGTCTTAGCTCAATGGGAAGGGCATGGGGGGAGTCTTTCGGTTCAAGGTTCTTTTATGGGTTGTTTGTGGGTTCACTGCGACAAATGCTACTTGCCACTCGTTGCTCATTATGACTGTCTGTGCTTGTGTACTGTATGTCTCACACACACCACTGACGCGTTTCCACCCTCTCACTGCGCTCCGTGTGTTTGTTGCTTTGTTTTTCTTGTTGCTTACTGTCATTTGGGTTAGTGTTTTGGGAGATTAAGCATCGTTTAATGGTCTGTGGCACCCACCAAATGCATGATTGATGCAACGTGTAACGCAGCCTGCTTTGGAATTGACTCTTTGTGAGTGTGTGTGTTTGTCTGTGTCTCTTTCTCTGTGTGTGTGTGTGTGTGTGTGTGTGTGTGTGTGTGTGTGTGTGTGTGTGTGTGTGTGTGTGTGTGTGTGTGTGTGTGTGTGTGTGTGTGTGTGTGTGTGTGTGTGTGTGAGGGGAGGTGGGGGTTGGGGTGAGTTAGCGAGCAGCTCTGAGTCTGGAACTGACAAAACGAGAGGCTGTGTGATCATCTTTGCAGAGAGAATTAAAGACTGGGCCTGTGGCGGCTCCGTTAAACACACTTACTACATGCTCCAGTGCCTGGGCATGACAGTCTGCTGGTGCAGCCATGCGTTGAGCATAAATAGGCTGATGTGTCCTGTTTCTTTAATGCACTGAAGCACTAAGCAGACGGGCGGCGAACTCGTGTTGGTCAACCACCGAGGCCACTGGGGAGCAGTATAAAGTCAACAGCACACAATGTGGCTAAATAGGTGTCCTTGAGCAACAGTTTGGCATGATTGAGTCATAAAGTTTGAGCAGTTTGATAAAAATACGAACATTTGGTTATTCCCCAAACAGTTGCCTGATGCTAAGCAGACCTCAAATGACTCTTTCATCACGTCGCTTCTTTCTTTGTATTTAAACTCTAGTTCCTCCTTGAGCATCCTGAGCTGAGGATGCCTTTCGGAGATGACATGGCACCCTGCATGCCTGAAATATTTCTGAGTAATAAAAGAATCCTTTTGAAATTCAAATCTGTTTGAATAACGTATGCTGGAGAAACCTGCTCACGACTCAAGCTGTGACACTGTCGGTTCAACTTTCAATTAAGTCAAGGTAAGTCTCATCTTTGCAGTTCAAATTGATAGAAATGTCAAATACCATTGCTTGGGTGCTTAATGATAAAAAATGCCCTTCAGCTAATGCTAATGATCGAGTGTATTATGCATGATAACAAACCCCAAAGAAGCCCCCCCCCTACTATCTCACTGTGCCTTTCTCTCCATCATCACTACAGTACATATGTGTATTTAAACACAATATATATAGTGTGTGCCATGTACAGATACTGAGAAAGAGAGAGAAATGAAAATGAAGATAGAGTATGGAGAGAGACATAATGTGTGTGAGAGCGTATGTTTGTGTTTGAGAGAGAGAGAGAGATAGAGAGAGAGAGAGAAAGAAAGAATGAAAAGAAATATGTTTGCAAGTGTGCTTCATCTCATGCTTGCCTAAATTGGGTCATAGAGGGTTTGGTCATGGGATGTAGAGGAGACCATATCATAAAGGTTCAACTCTACCATCTCCAGTCAGGAGACCATATCATAAAGGTTCAACTCTACCATCTCCAGTCAGGAGACCATATCATAAAGGTTCAACTCTACCATCTCCACTCAGGATGTCCACATGTAACACCTCCAAGTGAACTTATTTGGTTATACTTCAAAGACTGACTATGAGAATAATTGCAAGGATACAAAATGTCCATACCTGAGATATTGCTCAAGAAGACTCACACAGGAGTAAAGCAATAACGAAATTTAAAGAGCAGCACTTCTCCAACGCAGATCATCTACAACTTCTTTAACTAAGCATGGCAGCTTTGGGAACAGTAAACCTCTAGCAGATCTGCCTAAAAAACATCAGACAACCTGCAATACTGCTTTATTCTGATACTTAAATGTGCTTTCACTTTTAGCAGCAGAGCAGCATACAGCTTACTGGCATAGCTCTGTTCTTAAAGGGGTGCTTTCAACAGTTAAAGCTGAACTTTCTGTCTATGCTGGGGTAAAATCAAGGTCTTGTCTGTTTTCCTACTTTGAAGAGGGAGGCACTTAGCTAAGTGTCAGAACCTATTATTTAGCATATATAACAGATTCCGTGGGAAAAACTGAATTGGTTTAATGGATTTATGCAAAGCAGCTTCTCTTTGAATGTGCCTGGTGTCATATTAGCCGGCTTTGATGAAACAGACTCGCAAAACAGCCACAAAAATAAATAAAGAAAGAAAGAAAGAGAAGGAAACACAGGGGCTTGGCAATAGCTCATTCAAGAGGGGGCCAATGTTTGAATAGGGGCTGGAAGGCACCCCGTTCAGTCATTCCTCTAAGACAGCGCTTCCTCTCCGGCTCTGTTAATCCTCTCTCTTTTCATTTCTCAAAAACGTTATTTTCCAGTAAATTCCCCAGTGCGTGCGCCCATGTCCTTGTCCTCCGTGCACAAAGACTAATTGACTTGATTGAGTTGCAATTTTTCACGCCGCAAGTCCCAAACGTGGAGACAATAATGCATGCACATGTGAAGAATCATACGCAGAGAATCACACATGGAATCATGCCGAATTGCATCCCCATTGCCAAGTGGACCATCTTAAATGCACATACATACACACCATAAATGTAAAAAAAGACCATACATGGATTTATAGATTGTAAATATAAAGACAGATGTCTGAATAAATAAATAATGATATTGTAAATGTCTTGACATGAAGACCACAGCAGATTTCATGTACACATGTCATGTACACACACACACACACACACACACACACACACACCCACACACACACACACATATATATGACTTATGATATATATAATATATATGACACACACATAAAACAGATCACAGAACAGAACAGTCTGCCCAACAGAAAAACAAGACCAAAGAAAGAGAGAGATACGAGGGGTGTTTTAAACACCTACTGTTTGGATCAACCTTCTCCACATCGCAGCCCCAAGGGCAATGTTAACAGCCACCCCTGCTGGGGGAGCACTGAGCCGGTGGAGTCTACAGCATGTGAGGCATCCCTGACTGCAGGGGGCGCTAATCTCTGTGTGAGACAATGTGAACACATGGCTCTTTTTTTTCCCTCCAAGGACTTAGGTCAATAGTCCTGCTGATTAATACTCTTCCTGTGGAGTGAGATCAAGGACACCATGAAGACAAGCTACTGGCATGCTGTACCTAAGCCTAATGTTGGGTCAAGTCTTTTGCAACAGGTTTGTGTTGATATTCTGTATAAGCAAGTCTTTTGATGTTTGAGGTAGGAATGTTTCTGAGTCCTGAATGAAAGTTTCAATTCTAAAATGATGAAAAGAATGATAGAGATTGAGCGATTGAGACAAAGAGTGTCAGACAGGGAAAGGAAGAGATAGACATTGATAAGGAAACACAAGACAAAAATGAGACAAGAAGGGAGAAACTTAAAGACAACCCCTCATCTCGTCCTTAAATAGCACACATGAGAGAGAGAGTGAGTGAGTGAGTGAGCACTATATTGTTCCCAGATAAACAGGAAGCTAGTGATCTCTTTGCCATGAGCCGCATCTTAGCAACAACAAAGTCGTTAACTCACTGTCTTTGTCTGTGAGCCTAATGACGATTAGGCAGATAAGGACAACATTGTCCACCAAATATCCACGTCTCTGCAAGTGAAACATTCTCTGGCACTATGCAACCTCTACATTTTTGGTTACGGTGCTGGCAAATTATCAATAGCTATAATTAATCAAAAATATACTGTTGGGATCTGATAATCTTCCTATATTGACTATAGACTGGCCAGGTGTATCATGAACTGAAACTGTGAAATGACGCGGTCACTGTGGTAGATTAATTAGCTTTGACCAGTTGGACGGCTTTAAGATAGAGGACACCTGCAGGGCAGAGGGAGTGCGGCAGAGCCTCGTTGGTTGACATACAGCCGTCTAATCCCCTAACGGGTTTTGGCACAGTGACGGCGCGGTCCGCAGGTTCCAGGGCAGGGATCACGTGGGTTAACCAGGTTAGGAGAGCACGCTCCAAACTCTGTGCAAAAAGAACATGAGACTGCACGCAAAAGGTCTCTATGGCACAGGGGCCTGTGCCAAGCGATGCTATGTGGGTTTGTGGGTTACATAGAGGTGGGGGGAGGAGGCAGTATCCCAGAATGCATTACTACGCTCAGCAAGGGGTCGGAGTCTGTTTCAACCATGATGAAATGTTTAAGTGTGGTGAAATTCCATGTCGTTCCCCACCCATGAAAACCACCTAGCAGGGGGTTTGTGTGTGTGTGTGTGTGTGTGTGTGTGTGTGGGAGAATGAGTTGGTGGTTCAAAAGCACATCAGAGGGGTTTCATTTCAGACAATGCTCTCTCCTTCTGGGTGTCAGTGAGCATTCAAAGGCTCATTAATACAAAGTGAATTCTCGTGTACATGTTGAGTAGGGACTAAGTGGGGGCTGGGGCTTTCTGGGGGCGATTTGTTCACCGGATTGAATTTGCCCTGGCTGATTGTCTTTGCCCACGCTAAGCTCATGTTTCAGTCCAAATCTAATGGTCAATACTTTTAAGAGGGATGTGGGGAGGGAGGGGAGGAGTTATAGCTTTAATCACTTCAACAAGTACCATCATAATGAGAATCATGGAATAGAAATAAGAGAAGGAGATGAACGTTACATTTTAGTACAATTAATGACATGCCACCTGTGGGAGAAGAAAAAAAGGAACGCAGAGTAGGCAGGCAAAACTCATTGCATAGAGTCCTAAAAGTAGCACCATTTCATGAGATGAAAGGTTTCAGATGAGCTAATAAAGAGTCAATCATAAGTGCCAATTATACCACATGGTCCGGCATTTCTAGGCAAGACACTCTTTAATTAGGTTCAGACGTTTGACCCCCCTTGCCAATGCACACAGAATTAATTGGTGGCATTAACTGGCAAAAAAATAAATATTAAAAAGCAAGCAAAAATAAGAAAAATGAACTCTTTGATCACAATCTTTGGAGGTGTCCTTGAAGTTGCTTCAGTGATGGAAAAAAAAAACTGAAGAAAGTCATTCTCAGTGGTCTACTGATGTTACAAACCCATTAGGAAAAAGCAACAGTTTTGAAGAGGAATGGAATGTCAGGTATATTATGAACGCACCTTCCCAAAGGTCAACGGGAGACAAGCAGCCATGGCAAGTGGTGGAAAATTACTCCCCACAAGACCCTTATTAAAGATGACTATAGATTTTATCTGCCCAATTGAAGCAGGTGTGGGAGGATGACATTTTGTCTGGAGAAGCGCTGTGTGAATCCTTAACACTGCTGTCTTAGAAATAGAGTGACAACAGATATTGCTGTAAAAGGCTGATCTGTTGAGATACATCCTGTTCTTCTGCTGTGTGAAGTTACATCTACAAATCAAGGGCTTAGTCGTACTCAGTTTCCTAAAGGCTGCCATCAACATTCCAGTTCAGCGATGCCACAGATAATCTTCCCAGCACGTCCAGCTAAGCTTCTGTCGCCAGACGCTATCAAACTAAATATATTTGTATTTGTTTATTTTTGGCCATTAATAACTCTGAAGACACAACAAAATGAGCCGTGGCAAAATTTTTTATTTATTTATTTCATTTTTCTTTTCTTTTTTGTAAATAATTGGCCTGCTAACAGGGTTTGCATACCACACCTTGTGCAAAATCAAGATAAGCTAAACGCTCCACTCGTGACGTTTAGGCTCTCATTCATTACGGCTGATTACTGTTGTGTGCCTCAAAGCATCTCAACGCATCTCGGTGAAGCGACGGAGCCTCCACTCGTGGCTAATCCTCTCCTAACGGTAATGAGGTCGCAGCCGCACACAGGCCGAGAAGCGGCACTGAGCTGGGTAAATACTAGCCGCCACCGCTGCCACATGCCAGATTTGGGATTATTTTTGTGCAAAAATCCTGGAGAGTTGTGTGGTGTTTGTCTGCTCTCAGCTGTGCAACAATACCAGACAGACATACACACACACACACACACTCACACACATACAAACAGAAACACAGGACTCTTAGTCAGTCATACTTTCACTCTTAAACACACACACACACACACACAAACACACACATATCTCTGCTTACCGGTGTTGGTGCGGTAGGTTCCTGTGTGTCCAGGAGGGAGTGGCTCCCCCTGACTTTGACTGAGGCTCCTCATCGGCCCCTTCTGGTAGACACGGTCCTCGTAGATGGGCTCGATGTGGTGCTCTGGGGACTGTAGGGGTCGAAGGTCAGGTCCCAGGTGGCTGTGCTGACTGCTGTAGGAGCCCCTAGAGCCTGTGAGAGAGCACAATCAAGTCAGGACATGGACTTTAAAAGCCTACACATATGGTCAGGGTCACATGTAAAGTCATGGAAAAGAGCAGAACAAAACTACATTGACTTGCAAAAACAAGCTCACACAGTAGAGTTGCTGGGGAGCCAAAACTCAGGCCCCTTTTAAGTCATAACACATACAGATATGATTCATAAAGTCTCATGAAGTTCTACAGATTGTATATATAGAGCCATGTTTGCAACTGAACAAAATAAAAATCTGATTTTCCTATACAACTGGATTCTGAGACAAATCTTCACTGCCAAGTTCAGGGTTAAGTTTTGATACAGCAAACATAAAAGCCAATGGGTAATTGCTAGCTTTCAGGTAACTGGGTAATTGCTAGCTTTCAGGTTAGTAAGAAGTTAATCAGACTCTGAAATATCACTGAATCTGGAACTTGATTGGGGTAAGCTAACTATTTATGGAAAGTTACTAGGTGCTGATACAGATTGCTTATGGCACGGTGCTCCTATGTCAAAGTTGTGTAAATATCAACACCATGTGTGCCTTCTGCTCTAGTAGCAGAGAAGTCTTTACTCCAAAGATATGGAGCATCTGACATTGTGAACTTCATTGATGTTTGAACTGGAACATATGCACATATGCTCCACTGCCTGAACCTGATGAGATAAAAAAAAATCATCTCAAAAGCCACTAGCCAGAGCTGTTTGTTGTATCCAGGAAGAAAAATCGAGACGGAGTTGATATGTCCTTCCACTCCACTTCTGATGAAGTGAGCGTTGTAACAGCTGCACAACTGAAGCGTTCCATTCGTAGAGCATATGCTGCAATAATTACCTTCCACTATAATCTATGAAACTGGCAACACCAGACGCAAAAGTGGTGCACACATTAAAAAACAACAAAATTAGCCCAGTCTTCTACAAGTATTTTTATGCTCGGCGAACAGACGTGTGCCCCGATGTAACCCGACTGTAAGCCATCTCAGAAGCCCTGATGTGGGTAGCCGACATTTCATGCCTGCAGAAGTGTCTTCCTTTGAAGGCCTTGCATAAGGAATGCAAAAGGGAATAGCAACATCACACACAAACAGTAATCCATATATCAGTCAACAAGCCCATCTGCCATAAAACAACTCACCATCTTCAACACATCAACTCTCCATCACAACTTCCATAACAACATGCCATCTTCCATACCAACTCTCTCCTGGAAATGATTTTAGAAGGAGGGGAAAGAGAGAAACACTGAAATGATGAGAGGGATGAAGTGATTAAGAGCTAGCTGCTACTGTATGAATGAAATCAGAGGGCTGGAGTCAGGAGCCTGCTGTAGCTCATGTAGCCCTATTCCTCCAGAGATCGTGCTCAGCCCCTCCCTCTCACTTCTCGCTGTTGTGGGATGCTGTTCTCTGCCTTGATGTAATTCCGTCGAATTTACAGACAATGAGAACCTGCAGCTTCACTCGCCTGTCTCCGTAATCACCTTATCGGAGAAAGCCAGACAGCTCGACCGCCTCTAGTCCCAGCCTTGGATTCCTTTGTTGCGGGGAGGAGATCTTCAGGGGATAAGCGCAAATGCAAGCAAAGCCAATAGAGGGTGCGTTTGTTTCCCGGCAGGGTTAAAGTCTGTCTCGGCCGCCCCTGTCCATCAGCATCACAGAGGGGAGCCCTGCCTAGTGGCTCAAGCTTCTTGACAGAATCTCTTTTATGTTCTTCTCGGTGCCACAGGTGATGGGGAAATGTGAGGAGGGACAAACACTAGGCCTACACTCTGATCTAAGACAATGCTATTCGCCATCGGTTCTTTAGGTGAGTTCAGTTTTCTGTAGCTAAAGTCGCACAACTGCAAACCACAGGAGTCAAAAGACGTTTTATAGCCAATTTGTGAGCTAGGCACTTTCTCAGTCAAGAGCACATTGGTCCTGACAGGTCCTCCTACACCTGCGCAGTGCACCTGTGCATTCCTAAACACCCTCTTCCCTTCAGGCTAGTCTCTCTCTCTCTCTCTCTCTCTCTCTCTCTCTCTCTCTCTCTCTCTCTCTCTCTCTCTCTCGCTCTCTCTCTCTCTCTCACACACGAAGTCCGCTAACTTCCCAGTCCTCCAAAGAGTAAAAAACACATCCTACCTAGTGATGAAACATAAAGCCTAAAACAGCAAGAAGCTTCCCTGCTGAGGTAAGGGGAAAAAATAAGCCAGTTTACCCAGTGCTACACCCCCCTCCCAATCACCACACAGACAAGCCTCCTCCCTTTCATCTGGAAAGTCTTTTATAACACCCTCCAGCCCCACAAAGACGAATTTAGCTCTTCGCATACATAAAGAGGTGCCAGAGAAGAGCGAGTGAGCGTGCGCGAGAGAAATAGAGGGAGAGAAAGAGAGAGAGGCACTTGTTTTGCCATTAGCACCTAAGCTGTCACTTGAGGTTGCAACATTAGCATATGTCTGTAGACTTGCTGTTTTGGCTCACCTTGTACTCACACAGTCTCTGGTCTGTCTGAGAAAACCATTTACCAGGATGCTACAATGGCACTGAAAAACAAGGCAACATAATATTCTATAGATAATACCCTACAGTGCCATAAACAACTATTACTTGACCACACAGATTCCTTCTAATGCAAATGCATGCTAAGGAGCCATAAACTACAATTCAGTTATGGAAGGAAATAGTGTTGTATGTTAATATGTCTCTAATGCATTCACTCGCCTTTGCAACATTTATGTGATAATAAGCGTTTATATTGAGTACCATGCACCCACATACTGGACATTCTCAGAAGAAAACACTACTATTATCATCATAACAGTATACATATAGACAGTATACATTTCCCTTGCATGCTGCGGGGTATTCCAAGTATGTGGTTTAGTGACATAAATGGGTAGGAGTCAGAAGAGCATCTCTACTACTAATTGGCACAAAGGTTTACCACTGAAGAGGATCTGAGTAATTTAGGCCAAAACCAGATTGAATCTGAATCACAACCACGTCAGATCCAGGCCACTTATTGACAGCATAATGTGTACAACACCATCCTCATGTTCAGTCCATGGCTAATGTGAATGTGCACTCGCTCTCTATGTTGACGACCCTCCTCTTCTGTACACTTGCATGTCCTCCGGGCCTAATGACACACATCGGTTGGCTCCCGCTGCAATCGAAGGCCCCCGAACACTGCATCATCAAACACAGGAAGACCTAATGCAGCACCCCCCCCCCACCCCTTTCCCCCCAGATACAATGGGCTGGCTCAGTGCATTTCCCTCTGCTGTAATTGCCTTTAGCCATGATCACCCTTGGATCAAATCCATGAACCAGAGCTTGGAGCAACCTCCATCGCCCCCCTCCCCCCTCAACACATACACAGCCCAAACCCCCACCTCCTTCCCCTACTCCACCCCACCTCTCTCACTCAGTGCTCAAGGTTGGCTGGCGACACAGACTGGATTCCCACAGGCTCACTGCTAGCTTCATTTGCACACGCTGCTGTCGTTGTAGGACACAGCAGCAGAGGGACACATCTACTGCGTGTGCCTTTTAAAAGATCAACATGGCAAACAGGAGGGGGAGAAGGAGGAGGAAGAGCCAGAGCTGAGAGAGGATCTGAGTGGGGAGGATTTGCCTTTGCCTTTTGTCCCTTTCGCCATTCGGTAGTCTGCTGTGTTATAGATTAGCATCAAATAGCTTCTTGACATGTAAGGAGTTATGTTGTGTTTGCAGTTCAGTGGTCACATGAGAGAGCTGTAAGCTCTGGTTAAAAAAAAAAAAATCAATCCACCAGGAAGTAGGGCTGCAACAATGAACCGACAATTTGATTGAATTTGATCAGTTGTCAACTACTACATTAACCACCAACTATTTTCATAATTGATCAATGGGTTGGCTATTAAGTAATTTTAACCACACCTAAAAACTGAAACTGATATGGGGCCTATACCAAAACCATTTAGATTTCATTAGTGCATTTATCTAACCATTGAAGTGCTCAGCTTAGCTAACTTCAGGTAGCTGATGTTTTCACCTAGCACCACACCTACAGCTGTTCTCTGTTCTGATATTCAGGTGTTGGCTATTAGTTCTAGTCATGCCAAGGAGCTGGTGGCATTACCATCTGCCATAGCACCCACACTTCCCTGGACTTTCTATGAAGCCTACTTGACTTTCACCAGGCTTTCTTGGATTAAATGATCTGAATTAATTTTGCTCTCTCAAGTTTCTCTGGTAGAGCTCTGTGTGCTGTCAACACAAACAATGACTCAGAAACGCAGCTCTGCCTGTGTATGCTGGGAATATTTCAATTATGTTCCTCTCTCTCACACTGGAGCATCAGTAGGGAGCTATCCCCTTTGACATCGCACATGATGTATATCTATGATTATTTAGATTAGAAAAAGAAGAGTGGGGAAAAGAGATTAAATTCCTTTTATAACAGCCATTGCTAATTAAACACTCCCCCCATCTCCACCCCCCAACTCAGCTCACCCTCCCAATCTGACTCACCCAACACATTGCTATTCTGGACGTGTTTGATGTCTTGGTGAGCAGAGCGGGGATGGAGCCGTCCTCATATCAAAGTGCTGCTGCACTCTTTCAAAGGATGAGATTTTGTCTCAGGACGGTGCTTGGCGCATGCCAGGAGGCATTGGCCTCCCCAGGCGTACAGTGAAGTGGGAAAATTAAAACAAATATGCGCTCACCAAAAAAGCAACACACGTCCCAAGTCGCTATCTATCTAATTCTAACATCTTATTTTGCTCTGCAAAAAAAAAAAAAACATACAAAAATGTGTTCAAGATTATGCAATAGCTCCGTACAGTAAAACCCTAATGTAGTTATTTACTAAACCCCTCTCGGGTATTTACCTAATTCAAATAAGAAGTCATTGATGTTTCTACTTTGATGTTTACCAAATTTCCCTCACGGGAATAAAAAAGTATATATACTTATACTTATACTTCATCAGCAGAATCTAACGTCAGGTGCTATGAAACTTAAACTCCAGGCAAACATCATAGATCTTATGAGGGACAGATTCAGCAAACCACTGCAACTTGGTACATCTGCAACTGGTCCATGGCAGCAACACTACAGCTGGTGCGACCACAGTTGGTGTTTTAAGGTAACGGCTACATCTGGGCAAACTGCTATGGCAGTTAACAGCTAGAAAATGATTTGGTCTGGTGTGGGACTCAAGGTTCTAGTTCATATTGAGCTCTGTAAAAGCACCTTGAGACATATTTATATTATGGCGCTCTATAAATAAAATTTAAAGCAATTGAATTGAATATCAGTGGAGTCGACGGTGGGGGCATAAAACTCCATCGAGCGCAGTGTCAGTGCCTGATCCGTGTCGTATCGTTAGCTCACCAGCGAGACTGCCGGGCCTCTGGAGGGTGGCGGTGGCGTAGAGCTCGTGCGAGATCTTGTACTGGTCCGAGGAGTGCAGCGAGCGCTTGGTGGGTGAGAGCGTGGCGTAGCTGGCCACTCCCGCGCTGAGCTGGTGGATGGGCGAGGACGAGGATCCCCCTCCCCCTCCGCCGCCCGCTCCTCCCACGCTGTTGGGCGGCGAGGCCACGCGCAGCGGCGAGGGGGACGAGTGGTGGTGGTGGTGGCCGCCGGCGTTGATGGGCGAGCTGGAGCTGTAGGACTTGGCCAGGCGTGCTGGCGACTGCTTGGGCGAGGAGGAGGAGGAGGTGGTGGAGGACGGCGGGGCGCGCTGGATGGTGGCGTAGCTGGGCGCGGCGGCGGCGGCGGCGTCCGACACAGAGCCCAGGCGCTGCTGCAGCTGGAGCTTGGTGGGCGAGGACGAGCCCACGGCCTGCATGGAGAGCGGGGAGCTCACGCGCTGCGCCGGCAGGGTGCTGCTGGAGTAGTACAGGCCCACCGAAGGCTGCTGGGACTCCGGCAGGTGGAACGCGCTGCCATGGCTCGGAGATGCCGACTCGCGGGCCTGGGCCGAGTCGCCGGCGGCGGCGAGCTGGGCGGCACGGTTGGAGGTGACCTTTGACACACACACACACACACACACACACACATACATACACACACACACACACACACACACAGAAAGAAAACATTTAGTCAGCATCAACTTGAACGGGTGTTACAACAATTACGGTTATAATGGATTTGTGACATACAAAAATAGAATAAGTGGTCAGTGCCCAGTCGACCATCAGTGTAAGAGTCCATTTATCCTGCAGATAAACACTCCAAAATGTAGCTTTGCACTTCAGTACCTTCAGACCAGTAGTAGCATACTCAAGGCCTTCAGTAAAATGCACTCATCTCTAAGGAGCATACCTTTCAACACATTGCATTTATATAGTACTTTTCTTGGCACTCAAAACGCTTCACAGTGAAGGGGGAACCTCACTAACCACCACCAATGTTTAGCCCCCACCTGGGTGATGCACGGCAGCCTTAGCCTTTAAGGGGCATACCTTAGACTTTGGGTTTTCAGCAGTGCTTATTCAACCTGTGCTGGGTTGCTAAGGCCAGATTCATATCCTGGTGAACTGACAGAGGAAAACAAATACAGCCTTGTTTTTCCACAAACCTGAGTTGAATAATAGATTCGATTGCTTCCATGAAAACACATCATAGTAGCAGTTTAAATCTGGCCCAGCCTGAACTGACAACATGATACCCCGGAACAACTGCGGTGGAAGACACTTTTCTGTCACTCCTCATAAATTACTGCTCTGGGTATCTGATACACAGGAAACCATATGCTGTAATTCTTGATGGGATTGCACCTTCTGTTTGGGGCAAGATGACGGCTTTTTCCAGAGGGCATCAGAGCAAGCTTTTCTGCTGGCTGCCTTCCAGCAGTTTAGCTGAGCGGTTTTGCATTAAATGCCTCTTTCTCCTGTCAGGATTCTTCGTAATCACTGGAACGATGCTCACTGATTACAATGAAGAGTTAGTTCCACTCTCACTCATTTGCACAACCCATGAAACCTGATTAATCTTATTCCAAATGGATTAAGTTATTTTTAAAAATGCTTCCCATTTTTTTTTCCTTCATTCATTATGTTAAGTCAATGCAGAGTCTCGAGAAAAATGTCTTTTTGTGATTTGTACGCATGACTGTCTCTGGGATTTTTTTTTTCATTTTGCTCAGGAATGCATGATGTTCCCTAAATATTTGCAAGCCTCTGCTTAGGTGACATCATGGTTGGTTAGTGAGGACGCTGAAATCGGTCCTGACAAGCGACCAAGGGCCCGGGTGGGCTGTCTGGACAAGTATTAGAACTGACTGCAGGGCGAGCGTGGACAAATGGGAAGATCCAAATGCACCGAGACATCGAGTTAAACATTTTACTATTTCCTCTTCAAGTGTTTCCCTCGAGTTAAATGAACATAAACAAGTACATTGTGACGCATTCTGAATAACCTCATTTTTATTTCGAAACCATGCGGGAGTGATGAATAAATACACATATACTGTTTTTGTCTACAAGGTCTTCGACTCAACTAAATCCCTCTGGGTATTATGTGTTTGAGACAGTGTGTGTATGAAACCTGCATTCTTTCCTCGACTCATCAGTCTTGCAGGCAGAAAAGTAAAGATACGCTATAGTTTCTGTGTGTTTGGCCATTTTGTGCGATCTTTATTGCAGTGGTTGCTGGCTTCAGGTTCAAAAACCTCTTTCTCTCTCTTTCACCAAAACAGGAAACAGGGTCTTCCTTTCCCCTTCAGCAGGTCCACGGACACATTCATGGGAGGGGAATTGTTGCAGGTGCCAGTTGTGGATGAATTATTTAATAAGGAACAAGCAGGGGTTTGCGCCGTTATAAATATCTCCTGCATAAGAGCACCTATCTGATACGCTAGCGTTATATAAACCCATCCAGGAGCAGCCCTACCCGGCCCTCCTCTGAACACAGCACACAGAATTGCCCTGACAGCAAGAAACATTACTCCAGCGTGCCAAGCACAAGCCCTGCTCCTGCCCCAACCAGAGCTGCGTCCACGCCGGTCAGCCTGATGCAGAGGGCAGAGAGGGGGGGTGGTGGAGGGAAAGGCAAGGGATCAATGGAGACGTACAGTAGTAGACTGGGCCTTCAGTATTGAACTGAACTAGAGGGGGAAAAAACTACATCAGAGGCCTCTCTCTCTCTTTCTGTCTGAGCATTTCTCTCTTGCTCCCTCCTTCATTCTATGCCCCTCTCTCTCTAATCTATTCCTCTCTCTCTCTCTGCCATTAAAGAAAACAGCATCAGAGAGAAACTTTCCCCTTCTCTCTTACTCTTTCCCTTTGACTTTCTCTCTCTTTCTCCCTCTCTCTCTCTCTCCCTCTCCCCCTCTCTCCCTCCTCTTTGCTGTGTGTGTGAAACAGCAGCATTAGAAGGGGAGTCTCCCTCCTTGCGTCTCCAGCTCCGTCTCTCTCCTCTCTGCATCTCTGTCTGTAGTGCTGCAGAAATGCCGTCCCTGCAGAGGAAAATGAACGTCCTGGATCAGCTTGACTTGCACACCAGTGAGATGAAGAGCATTGGGACTGCAGGGAACGTGTCATTAGGAAGCTCCTGCTTTACAGCCTAATGTGCGTGTTTGTGTGTGTGTGTGTGTGTGTGTGTGTGTGTGTGTGTGTGTGTGTGTGTGTGTGTGTGTGTGTGTGTGTGTGTGTGTGTGTGTGTGTGTGTGTGTGTGTGTGTGTGTGTGTGTGTGTGTGTGTGTGTGTGTGTGTGTGTGTGTGTGTGTGTGTGTGTGTGTGTGTGTGTGTGTGCCAGCACCAACTTTCACAAGCGTTGCTTCAAACAAATTGCTTCCCGTCCCCTGTCATTCGCAGTGATAAAAATAGCTCTCCAAATATCCCTAACCATATTAATTAGCCACAAAAGATGTTCACCACACACACACACACACACACACACACACACACGCACATATATCAGCCTGCAGAGTGAAATGCATGACCTGTAAAGAAGAACAGTATCTGGTAATGAACAGTTGTAGCTCGTAGCAGGTGCACTCTGGTTGGGCTCACTTTAAAAGATGAAACTTTGGGGCGTGCAGAAGGGGAAATGAGTGCCTCCTGGAGGGAAATGAATAATTAAAAACCCGGCCCCATCAGGGCTATACGCTAATAAGCCCCAGCACTCCGCGTGGTAGAGAGGCAGAGAGAAAACCAACAGGCCTGTGCCACAGAGTATAAATCCCAGACTCAATTAAACATGCAGACACATAGCACGCCCTCCACACACCCCACACCACCGCCTCTCCATTCTTAGCTCCGCAACTGCAAACGCACTTCACCTGCAAACTGCACCTGCGTATCACACAGGTTAGGTTAAACTAAGCCTGTGGAGAAATCTCTGTTGAATCGAAATTGGTTTCTGAAAAAGTTAACCCAGGGACATGTTATTTTATTGGGGCTTTATTCTAGTCGGTTGTTTTGAGTGAAGAGTTTTTATTTTTTTTTGCGAGGTGCTCTAGTTTAGTTCCCAGAGGTGGGAGTGGAGCAGGCGCATCCACCGTGCTCTCGCCTGGGTTTGCAGAAGCAGTGCAGCAGCGGAGAGAGAGAGAGAGAGAGAGAGAGTGCAGGAGGAGGAGGGGGGTATGAAGGGATGGAGAGAGAGAGAGAGGGAGGGAGGGGTGAGTGAGAATAGTATAGAGGAGAGAATAGGAGAGAGGAAGAGAGGAGAGGAGATCAGAGGAGAGGAAAGAAGGCAATGCAAGGAGAGGATTGTGGAGGAGAGAGAAGAGGAGGAGAGGAGAGGAGGAGAGAAAAGAGGAGGAGAGGAGAGGAGGAGAGCTGAGCAGCTTACCTGGTTGTAGCTGTGAACGGCTCCTCCAACCTGCACGCTGCGAATCGGCGGAACTGGTGGCTGCCTCTGCTGCTTCTGATCTGGAGTCGGTCCTGATGCTGAGGCAGTTGCCGCCGCCGAGGTGTCGCTGCTCAGGGCGAGGGTCTGGTTACTATGGTAGCCTGCAGAGAAGTGGAGCGCGGCGGTGTCCGGAGTAGCGTCGAGCTGGAGCGAGCTCTGGGAGAGAAGGCTCGGTCCTGCGCCTGAAAGCAATTTGAAGCAGGCAGGGAAGCAGCCCTCAGTCAAGCAGAAACGGCATACATAATTTATCAGGAAGGGAGGGGAGAGAAGAGGAGAGGAGGAGGAGAAGGAGGAGAGAGAGTGGAGAGAGAGAGAGAGAGAGAGAGAGAGAGAGAGAGACGGAAGGGGAAAGCAAGTTTGACAGGGAGAGAGAGAGAGAGCGAAAGAGAGAGCATGAAGGCTTGAGAGAGAGAAGCATGAATAGAGAGGGAGAGAGAGAGAGAGAGAGAGAGAGAGAGAAAGAGAGAAGTGGGGGTTTAGAGGGAGGAAGTAATACAGAGATGGGAGACTTACGCAGCTAGTGAGAGAGAAAACAGGAGAGAGGCAGATCTATGTGTGTGTGTGTGTGAGAGAGAGGCAGAGGTGGGTGTGTATATGTGTGTGTATCAGAGAGTGAGTGCAAGAGAGGCAGAGGTGGATGTGTACAGTATGTGAGAGGTGTGTGTGTGTGTGTGTGTGTGCGTGCGTGTGTGTGTGTGAGATAGAGAGACAGCCAGCGAGACAGGAAAGACAAGCAGTGGAGGAGTGAGTGAACACACACACAGACACACACACACACACACACACACACACATGTGTTCTGAGCTGTCTGTCTAAACGAGGCCAGCCAGGAGGGTAATCAGGGCCGGCTCGTTTAGTCGCCTAGGAAGGCCGCTTGGTGTTCCGATGCCACTGCCGCCTGTCGCATCCCGCCGCCCCCCCGGAGATCGCATCAGCACTTCTTAATTTGTCAGGAGCGCTCTCAAAATGGATGTATCTTTCAGAGGGAACATGTCTGGACTATCAGTCTCAATCAGCCAGAGAAAGGTCTCGCACTGAGAAAGAAATGGCCGCCGCCTTTTTCTCTTTTCTTTTCGTCTTTCACCGCATAATGCCCTATCCATTGCCTGTCCTTAACAAAATGACATGAAAAAGAGAAAAAAAAAAGATTTAGAGAGAGGAGTGTTGTCACGTTTTGGGAAATGGGATTTCTAGGGAACAAAAGTACGCTTGAAAGGTCCCACTGCGAGCGAGTCCCAGGCTTCTGAGGCCTGAGACGAGGAAGAGATCAAACGCGAGAAGCATTTTGTCATCAAACTGTGCAGTACTGAGGTAGGCAGAGTTAATCAAGTAACCCATATGGGAACACAGCAATCACACTGGTCATGGATGTATAATCCTTGATAATGATGATAAAATATGTAAATAACTTGCATAAACATTTTACACTAAAATGACATAAGACCCATCGACATGCATGGTAGGCCATAAATAATAAAGTTGTATGATACTGTGTGCTGTTAAGTTACTGTATTTGCCATGAAGGACTTTTTCCTATGCATTTAACCCATACACACACACACACACACACACACACACACACACACACACACACACACACACACACACACACACACACACACACACACACACACACACACACACACACACACACACACACACACACACACACACACACACACACACACACACACACACACACACACACACACACACACACACACACACACACACACACACACACACACACACACACACACACACACACACACACACACACACACACACACACACACACACACACACACACACACACACACACACACACACACACACACACACACACACACACACACACACACACACACACACACACACACACACACACACACACACACACACACACACACACACACACACACACACACACACACACACACACACACACACACACACACACACAGTAGGAGCAGTGAGCTCACCAGGAGCAGACATACACACACCTGGAGCAGTGGGCAGCCCTTGACCGGTGCCTGGGGAGGAGTTGGGGGTTAGGTACCTCCCTCAAGGGCACCTCATTCGTTGATGTGGGATAGTGCTGTTCCATCACACATTTTTCCTACCAGTCAGGGATCAAACCTGCCACCCTTCAGTCACAAGTCAGATTCCCTAACCAGTAGGTCACGGATGTGTGATGTATATGTATGAATTTTACAGGCCTTTTCCATATGAGAACGGTAGCTACACTGGCCAGTGGAGTGAAGGCTACTGCATAAGGCTGTATTAACCTCATGGGAGTTTGATGGAGAGATACGTCCAGGCTGCATGAGGGTTGGGGCGATGTTTTTTGGTGAAGAAACGGCAGATGTTTGACACAGCTGACAGTAAGGTGGGATCGTGTATGGTACTGGGAAGATAAGCTTCACCACAGCCAAAGACAACACATACTGTACACTGACAGGTGTCATCAGTGTGTTTGTAAGAACATGTGTGTATATTTGGGTGTATTTGAATGTGTGTGTGTGTGTGTGTGTGTGTGTGTGTGTGTGTGTGTTTGCATGTGTGTCTGTGTATGTTTAACTTTGTGTGCATATGAGTCAGAGGTATTTCTGTTGCCTTCACATAATTATATCACTTTCACATTAGCAACAGAATCCACATCTGCATAATTTACCTTAATAGACCAATAAAGGCCTGAAATGTAGAATAAAGGCAATACAATTTATCATGCAACATGCTACTCTGCAACCCCCTGTATGCGATCAATGATGTTCTTTGCACCAAGTCCAGTATGAAGGTCCTTTTTCTTATTATTATTTTTACGGACATTAACTATAAACTCCTAGCCCAGAAGCAGTGCAGGCACTCACATTCACCTTTGATAAGTGCTATCATTAGACGTAACCACAGCAGCCCGCACTTCATGGAAACAGCTAGCGGAGCAGAGCAGGAGCGCACGTAACCGGTGGTAAATTTTTAAAGCCTGCCTGTGGCTCTAACAAAATGTCCGACAACCATTTAAAGACCATTTGTGGTCTGCCACCATGACCTTCGGTGGGAATCTCATGGTCCTTAAGAGAAATAATCCAGCCAGCCCCGACAGCAGAGATGCAAGGAGACTTGTCAACCCAAGCGTTAAATATTATGAGTACGGGGAGGGGGAAGGGGGCTAGGAGTCCTCTTAGCAGCGGTTAGGTCCATGACCTGTGTTATTACTCTGTGGGATTGAATATTTCATGTGGAAGCAAGACTTTGCGTGGTTTAGACACCTGTAATACGTCTGATTAAAAGCTCAACACAAGCCCATTCTGGCCACTAGTGATAGACCTACAGAATTGGGCCTGGGGCAAAATCGAAGCAAATACACTTTAGCAAACAGGCCACTGGATGACTCAAATCCTGCTGTGTGACATTAGGTTGACCAAGTATTGATCCTTGGACATGTATTTTCTACATAGAAAGTTAATGCCAAAGGACCGAATGACACAGCAACAAAAAGCCCGGAGAAGTCATCATTGTAAACTTGGCAACATCTGTGCATTGGACTTTTCAACAAAAGCTATAGATATTTCATACTGATTTAGTGAATGATCAGATAAATAATTGAAAGGCACTTTGCTCCTAGAAACAGAGAAGAAACGTCAGGGCAGCCCATGCGTCAAAGCCTATCAGAGAGACTGTGTTTACTTGGAACACAATGACTCATGCTTGATTCCGGAATACCCCAGTTCTATTCTAGAAGAGGTCTAAAAATCTTTAGAACTATGAACTAGAACATTGATTTCAATCATTCTCAGAGCGACCACTGTTTGATTTAGTTTTAATTCTCTTGAAATTACATTCCAAATCTCTAAGGGCTTTGAATGTACTTACATGTCTCACTTACATGTATTTATCACCCATATTAATAAAGCAATCCCTGTTTCAGTGACTTGGTACACAACATGGCAGCCTTAGATATGTCAGCATGTTCAATATCATCTCTCATCGTTTTTTTTATTTTTATTATTTCAACTGGAGAGTAGATATGAGCATTTTTTTTTTTTTAAACTGAGCATTTGCGTGGTTAATAAATTGTCTTTTAGATTGAGAGATTGCTGAACCTGTGTTTTCATCTCATTCCTTTTAAGAGATGAGCATGTATAAAACACACATTTGAATATATGCACATGACTTTGTGGTCTAGATGAGCCTACTCACAAGCAAACAAGCAGAGTGACATGTTGATTTGGCCATGATTCATGTTTCGCCTATATGAAAGGGGGTTTCTCTTCAGGAAGACAAAAAATAGACGCCGTATTTTAGTATTTCATACCGTACGGCAACAAAAGAAAAGACAAAACCTCTCAGTCTCCTCCCAATGTTTTTTCTTTCTATCTAAAGTGAGGTCTACACACTGAGCCCCTAGTACTTGATTATAAATAGCAGGCCATGAGGCTTTTTAAGATAGGACTCTTGCGGCAGCGGAGAGCCTCAACTAGTGTCAACCACTGCGCTTTTATAGAAATGCGGGAAAATGCACCTCCTCTCTGAGCCATGATTGCCAGAATAGGTCCTTGACCCGCGTCGAGTAGGCACAGGCACAAAGACCTCTCAGAAGCCGTCTGACAGATGCAACAATTGGGCAATTTGCCCAAATATAATCAATCAGGCCTTTCTATGGTCCGTTTTTTCCATTTTATCTTATTTTTGGCCTTTGGAGAGTTGGATTTATGAGTTTTAAAAAGAAGGCTGGATATTCAGCAGTGTGAACAGCACGGATGCTTTAGAGGCAGAAAAGCACTTGGGAGGTGTTGAATCAGATGTTATTAGGCTGAATTGGGAGTGCTGTAAAAGCCTGGAAGTACACAGCAATTTTACTTTACAATGGTAATGAGCACCCATTGATCCTCCCATAAATATTTAAATAGCCATATACTAGTAGCAGCTCATCAGTATGAGAAAAAAGTAACATTAGGCTATTACTGCCTTGGAGTAGTGCAAGATATTTTCATATCCCTTTCTTTTCAGATCTTTCCACAAGGGCGAGAGAAAATGTGAGTTCCATCAGGTATACATCAGGTATACGCGATTTACAAATGCACCAAAGTGGGAATCTCACCATAGATATTTTAGAGGAGCCAATTAACCAAAGCTATGCCAAAAACATGCACCATCACACACGCACACACACACACACACACACACACACACACACACACACACACACACACACACACACACACACACACACACACACACACACACACACTGCAAATGTGCACTACAAGGACTGCAAACTGGGAGTAATGAGGTGGATAAGCTTACTTTCGCCACTGGTGTATTCCTGGTGGTCGAGAATCCCCGACTCCTGGAGAGACCTGATGCACGAGTCGACCAGCTCCAGGCCAGTGCTCAGCTCTTCCTCGATGTCTTCCTGTCCATCTGTAGATCCAATTCAAAACACCCACACAACGATCAGAGACGCTCTTTCTAACTACCCCTCCCCTCCATACACACAGACACACACGCACACCCTTCCTTTGGCCTTGACGCAGGAAAACCCCCTACTGCTAAACTTTTTTTTCCTCAGAAGAGAGTGCGTGATAGAGAGAGAGGGAGAGGGAGAGAGAGAGAGAAAGAGAAAAAAACCCTTTCTTGGCAGATAACAAAAAATTTGCTCAGTTTCACCTTCCTGATCTGCTCGGCTCCGCACTGTGAGCACCCCCCCCCCTCCCTTGAGCCTCTTTCTGCTTGCCAGGGAGGATGAGGTCTTACACAAGCACTTAAGACAAAGGATTAACTTCTCAACTGTAACGCCATCAATAAGGCCAGGAGCTGGCATTAAACCCCTGCCTTCCACTTCCCCAAAGGAGGAGCAGCACAGTGACACAGATAATCAGAGAGTGTCTTCTCTTCGAGATTAAAACCCCACAGACAGATTGTCCACATTGGGCACACACACTGCTGTGAGAGGACTGCTAAGTGGTAGAGACTGCTATTCCCCCCCCAAAAGCCTCTCCTCCTCTACCTATGATTAACCCCCTATTGTTCTAATATGGAAGCTAAAAGAGTAAACAGAAACACAGCTGTGCTTTCACATGAATCTGATTCAGCTTCTTACAGGTTGGACAAATGTTTTCTGACAAATTGCTGCGCCCTTCAATAGAAGTTCTTTTTGCTCTCGGCACTTCTTTTGATGTTTTTAATTATTTTATTTATTCCTGTCAAATACTGGTGGGAAGATATAGCTTTTTTTGTAAAAAAAAAAAAAAAAAAACCTGCAATGCTGCTCATACTATTAAACCACTGCGGCAGAGAAGTTAAAAGAAAGAAGAGAAGAAAAAGCAGAGGAGGAAGGAGAAGAGGAAGGAAAAGAAGTGAATTCAGTCACGCATAACCATCTATTTCATTCAAATGCCACATTATCAATCATATGGTAGATTTAATATGTGCTCAGATGAGATCCAGTCTACACCTGCAGGGGCTTATTTTCAGGATAATGGAGGTATCGCTTTGATCTCTTTAGGAGAGGTGCATGCTTAATATACCTCCAAATACGTCTGCTTGGAGAATAACACGAGAGACTCGCGGCAAAAACACCATATGGCCCGCAAATATTTAATGCAACGACTTGGAGCGTAACTAAAAAAAATGTGCTACAGAGATGTGTGTGTGTGTGTGTGTGTGTGTGTATGGGTGCGTGTGTGTGTTCGTAAGGTGTGAGGAAAATTTCCAGAATCTAAATCCGAGTTTTAGAGCAATATGATGTTGTTTTGTTACCTTAAAATAACTGCCTCAATCTCATTCTGATGCCACACTGACTTGCCCTTGGTCTCTGACACTGTGTGTGTGTGTGCCGTTGTGCTGGCAGAACACATGGTATTACACTATGTAATGTTGCTGCCGCGTGTAATACCAGGACCCTTTTCGCCAATTTTAGATGGCTTGGGTATCCCCTTAGCGCTAAAAAGGTACCCAGTGTGTTTATTTCAATGGCCAAGTGTGTCTATACATTCAAGATATTTGGTTCAGGCTGCTGGTGTCACTCTAGCAGAATCATATACAGTATAGGCAATGGTGAAGGAGTGAGTATGAGTGGCAAGCCAGCTTGACATTTACCTTCAGTGTTCCAGCGATACTGCTCATCTGATGAACTGCAACACAAAGAGAGAAAGAGAGAGAATGAGAGGCACTCATGTTTAGAAAACAGAGATTAAAAAAGGAAAGGATATCCCATAACGCTAAACGCTCTCTCTGCACAGATAATCATGTGATGCATTTTATAAGGTAATTACCAGATTGCTGAAAGCGAGAGACACAGACCAGACAGGCAGAGAAAGAGAGAAAGAGCGAGAGTGAGAGATTCTATAAAAAGCAACAATGCCGAGAAGGCCTAATTCCATGCTATATTGCTATTACGCATAACATAGCATGAAATTGGCAGGCCTTTCAGCAGCTGGGCTTGTTGTATGCATACAACACAGCATGCTTTGAGTTGATAACTAGGACTACAGATACAGACCAGGAGCTGGAAAGAAAGAGAGAGAAAAGAGAAAGTAACGAGGGGAGAGAGACACAGAAACATTGAGAAAGAGAATTGACAAGCGAGGGAAACATACTGTAGACAGACACACTCTCACATTCACGTAAGCATACACACATTCACAAAACATATTGCTCCTGGAGATTAAAATGACGTAACAATGTAGCAAAATGTCTTTGTCTACTGCGTTTAAGATCATTGAGTCTTTCATCTGAACTGCTTCTCTTCAATTTCCCTTCCAAATTACTTTTTATTGTCCGCAGACGTGGATTGCAAGAATCCGACATTCTAAACATCGACACATACAGTAGTACTGCACTATGATGCAAAGCAACTTCACTTGCATTTGTAGGGTACTAAAAATGTGCGCAGCAGCTAACCAAAGTGCAGTATGTTCTCCCGCCATGGTTTTGAAAATCACACATCTGCTGCATCTGAAGGCCCACGCCTAATACAACTGTCACTCTACACGCCCCCTGTTGCACGTCACGTTTTTTAATTTGCTAGCTAGTTGCAGATAGAGACTGGGGGGCCCTATGACACACAGTGAAGACCTCGCTATATGTGTGTGTGTGTGTGTGTGTGTGTGTGTGTGTGTGACGTCACATATACTGATGCTGAATCACTGTAGGAACAGTTTTATGACATTCCCCACCACCCCTACCATCTCTCTTCTCTTGCAGAGCCTTGTTGGACATCTGCCAGTGCCAGTGTGTGTGTGTGTGTGTGTGTGTGAGTGAGTGAGTGAGTGTGTGTGAGTGAGAAAGTGAGTGAGTGAGTGAGTGAGTGAGTGAGTGAGTGAGTGAATACGTGAGAGAGAGAGTGCGTGTGGAGGTATCTGCATGGTTATGTGGGTGAGTGTATTCTTGTAACACTGTAACAAGATGAAAACAGACTAAGTGTAGAGAAACAGTATTTGAGCTGACTGACAGTCAGACTAAAACATAATGAACAGAGTGGACGATGAAAGAAGATCAGAGAGAGAGGGAGAGAGTAAGTGAAACAGATCAATAAAGGGAGTGAAGAAAAGAGAGCAACTCCATGTATGGGAGAAAGAGAAAAAAAATGTTAATGAGACATGAGAAACTAGGGGCAGTGAGCTCACACACACACACACACACACACACACACACACACACACACAGAGCAAGCAGTCAGTTTTGTGCTGGTTAGATGCATTGCTCAAGGGCACAATCTACAGCTGTAGATTTTGACGTGGGAGACCGCTGTTCAATCACTCCCTCAACCCATATTTCTCCTGCCGGTCAGGGGATCGAACTGTTGACCCTTTGGTCACAAGTCCAATTCTCTAACCATTAGGCCACAACTTAGAGCAGAGCAGAGCAGAGCAGAGCAGAGCAGAGAAGAGAAGAGAGAGAGAGAGAGAGAGAGAGAGAGAGAGAGAGAGAGAGAGAGAGAGAGAGAGAGAGAGAGAGAGAGAGAGAGAGAGAGTCCTCTAGTATTTTTTGGAGAGCGACACTCATTCATCTCGCTCCATACTCCTGATTCTGTGGTCTGTTCTCCCCATCGCTGGACAATCACCATTATTTATTCATTTCTCTCGTAGCGAGCCGCCGGCACCACGGGCCGCCTGGCGGGCATAAAACCACAGCCCCGGGGCCAAACGACAGGGGTGACACTGGACTGACGGCACATATTTACTGCCCAAGGTCCTCCTCAAGGGCTCCGGGCCCGAGCCATAAAGAAGACGGACAGGCCTCCCAGTGCCCGCTCTCTCTGCTCCACTGCCTGACGGCTGACAAGGTCAAAGATGGGGTGCACTCCTGACACGTGGTCATGTGATCACAGCCACACATACGGTATAGAGGAGTATAGACTGTATAGAATGTGTGAATTAGAAATGGGGTATACTTGATGTGTGAGTGCACCTATGTTATGTGTAAAATGTTAGCAGTAATCAGTGACGTCTACATAATAGTTGCTGAGTATACTATTAAAGGCATATAGCACACTGTCACATGATCAGTGTCCACACACAGTACGGAGGGCTGGACTGTTACATGTATGAGGGTGTGGTAGTGTAGTAGGTAAGGAGCTGGGCTTCAGGTGCAGTAGCCTGAAAGTTGTCGGTTCAATTCCCGGCTTCCACCGTTGTGCCCTTGAGTAAGGCACTTAGCCCCAAGTTGCTCCGAGGACAATGTGATCCCTTGTAATATAGCTGACATATGTAAGTCACTTTGGTCAAGAAGTGTCTGCTAAATGTAATGTAATGTAATGTATGAATCAGAAAAGGAGACGATGAACATGTGTGTGCGTTTACATGTGTTAACATGTTATGACTGATCAGAGAGGACTACATCATAGAGTCCAGTGTGAGAGGCATGTAGCCCCATGCATATTAGTTGGCTCAGGCATACAGGTTTGGCATAGAGACATAGAGATACCATACATAGTAAATGGCTTTGGCATACAGGCCATGCAGAGTACTTGGCTCTGATATATAGGTTATGAATAGTAAATGGTGTTAGCATACAGGCCATGGACAATTGTCTCTAGTGTTTATCTCTCTAATCTGAGTTTGTCTGCTATACGTGGGCCAGTAAAGAAATTCATTCATATTTATGTATTATATAATTACTATTAGTAACCCTGTAAGCTGAGCACCCATTACCAGTGTCTACTTGGTTTAGGAATTTGTAATTTTGTGATATTTTCTTTTATATCTAATTTCTTTAACATTAACATTAATTTACATCAGTGGATACCAAATAAGCATAAATTCCCAAAGTCGGATTTCAATTATGTTAAGAGATGTTTTGAAAGCCAAAAGTACCAGAGCTACTCAATGTCTCTATACAGCATAGCATCTTCTGAGATGGACAAGATCAATGTTTTCTGTGGACGAGGTGTAAAATATGTATGAGTTCAGAGTCCAGAGGAGACAGTTGGGCCCAGTTAAGTACTGTTGCCCCTCAATGGTGCATCAGAAGAAGTGGGACCTGTGTTGACAGATATTCCGAATGCGCTCCTCTCTCAAACAGACACTGAGAGCTAAATCATTCATGAGCAGGAGGACTGAATTAGGCGATTTCAGAGGCTCATTTGTGACAGGTATGTGACAAGAAAAATCCATACTGAGTTTCCATTGTCCTTGATATTAACTATTGGCTGAAATTGTAGGCTATTTAAATCACATTTAATGAAATCTGCAGTCATAGTTGTTTCACTTTTGCCCAGCTACATGCCGTTATTATTGGTCAGAGAGTGTTACCCTCACATGCAACTGACCAATCACAACAGGATGCACAACAACATAGTTACAAAATGTTATCCTGAAAGGTATAGAAAGGAACTGGAGAAATATTTTAAAAGGATACTTAACCATGAACTTCACCCACCCGATTGTGTCATGCTGAATAGAAAAAGCAGACTGGTGGTAGGCTACAATCAATACTTGGTTCAAACAAAGCCTGCCAACATTAATGTTATGTTTTAAAATACCATTTTTTTTTGCGGTGTGGGTGGTGGGGAAAACAAAAAACCTGTTATTTTGCAACTTATGAGATTGTGGTGTGTGTTGTAAGATTTTCCTATAGTAAATATGTGAGTCATGGTACTCAAGAGAAAAGAGTTTGGAAAACACTGATCTAATGATCCAGTTATTATTAAAGTAGACTGATAGACAGATAAGACAGAGAGAGGGACAAAACCCCTAATCTAACAGCTAGAACCCTTACCACACACACACACACACACACACGCACATGCACACGCACACACACACATGCACACGCACTATTCATACCTTCACAGTAACTCTGACAAAAGCATCTGCTAAATAACTGCATGCCTCCCAACCTCGGCTACTCCTCGAGGTGTCTATTTGGGTCATTTTATTTAGCCAAACAGCCCCCGCGGCACACAGCCAGCCCGATTAATCTTGGACAGCGTGGGGCAAGCGGGGCAAATGTGCTCCTGTCCTGTTTGACTCCCCTCGTTAATGCTGCTCCCCTCGTCAGAGCACGGGGGCAGAACGGCTGCCATGGCACCACAAAACAATGAGCTCACAGCAACACTGGGCGTGGCACTGTGCTTCTGTTCGACTAAGTAAGCCTCAGAGACTGGAATCGTGTGAGTGTACTGTATGTGTGTGTGTATGTGTGTGTGGGGGGGGGCGGGGGTATGTATATGTGTATGGGTGTGTGTGTGTGGTTATGTCTGTGTATGTGTGCTTGAGTGTATGGATGTGTGTGTGTGTGTGTGTGTGTGTGTGTGTGTGTGTGTGTGTGTGTGTCTGTGTGTGTGTTTGCATGTGAGTATGCCATACGTGTGTCTTCTTAGGGCTTCTTAGCCATGTTAAGCATTGCACTCCACCACAGTCAGCCTGGCTTTCGACGTCAGACGCGTTGCTCAGCTTTCGAGCTGGCAGAAAAGGGTGTGTGTGTGTGTGTTCCGCTCTGGGGGAGTGTGTGAGTGGAGCGCTGTCACTCGCCTCCTGTTAGTGGCGAGACGGATGCATTCATGCTGAAGGTAAACGAGCGAGGCAGGCAATGAGGCTCTGACAGTTTGATTGAGGCGCCCCGTGCACCTGTGTGACGAAGATTTTAATTGTAACCTGTTAACACACACGCTGGCACCAGAAGGGATGCCGAACCAAAAACACATGCTTATACACAAGCACTCATACACACAAACACACACACACACACACACACACACACACACACACAAACACACACACAGCCATTCTCAACTTCCTTTA
The DNA here is from genome assembly GCF_046254945.1 of Alosa pseudoharengus. NCBI lineage: Eukaryota > Metazoa > Chordata > Actinopteri > Clupeiformes > Clupeidae > Alosa > Alosa pseudoharengus. Next base: position 28,798,044 of record NW_027468650.1, on the reverse strand, counting down.
AACATACTGTACCTGTACCCCCTCTCCGATAACATCAGGATCGTTTAGTGATGCCTGAGAAGAAACCCTAATCCTACTCTAAGAGCTCAGTACCAGATCAGTCTAATGGCCACAGCTTTTGGGCTTAAGTCCACACAATTACTGTACGTCCCAACAAACACTAGCACACACTAATGAATGATTAGCTATTGGGGTAATGACTGAAAATGTCCAATTATATGGTGATTACAGAAAGGACAATTTACTACAGTCCAATCTCTAAAAGTTAAAAGGAGGAGAGGATGAGTAGATTTTCCCTTACCATTACAATATATAAGTGTTAACAACAGCACATCTGGGTGTGTGTATGTGCATGAGTTTTACGTGTGTGTGTGTGTGCGTGTGTGTATGTGTGTGTGTGTATGTGTGTGTGTATGTCTGTTTGTCTTTGTGGGTGTGTGTATGTGCATGATGTGCATGTATGTGTGTGTGTGTTTGTGTGTGTGTGTGTGTGTGTGTGTGTGTGTGTGTGTGTGTGTGTGTGTGTGTGTATGTATGTCTGTTTGTCTGTACTGGTGTGTGTGTCTGTGTATGAGACAGAGAGACATGATCTCATAGCATACGCTAGACCGAGGAGCATGACACATTACTTCTGTCCCACCAGATCCAATGACTTTCTGCCAGTCTGAGTTCAAGCAGCAGGAATGGTTAACTCTGTGTGTGTGTGTGTGTGTGTGTGTGTGTGTGTGTGTGTGTATGCTTTGTCCAACTCATTTGAAGGTATGAGCGCAGATAACAACTCTTTGTGGGGGTGAAATGGAGTGGACGTTTCTCCAGCACTGATTAGGCAGAGGCTGGACTCCAACGCAGAGCAGACACCCCCCACTCCTTAATTGCCTACTTGCTGTGAACTAAATAGAGTTGTTAAAGTGGAAAAGGGTATGGGAAAAAAGTAAAAGTGATGAAAAGAGAGAGAGAGAGAGAGAATAAGAGAGAGAGAGAGAGAGTGTGTGTGTGTGTGTCTGTGTGTGTGTGAGAGAGAGAGAGCATTTCTTTGGGAGTGCCTGTCTGTTGTTGTGTGTCATCTGTGTGTTTAAGTGTGTGTGTGTGTGTGTGTGTGTGTGTGTGTGTGTGTGTGTGTGTGTGTGTGTGCACTATACATTTTCACTACAAGGAATGAAGCCAGAGTACAGGGTGTCCATGCCCTTCCCTCTTCCTATCTGTCCGTCTCAGCCCACTAAAGCCCATGACACAGAGCCATGTCCATCGGACTTGTCTCTTACAGCCTGGGACTGGTGTGCAAGTCAATAGAGAGGATGTTTCATCTATCTAAGCTTCATGGTGAAGTGATTCTAATGATTGGGCTTTGTGCTCCGTCGATGTCTCTGCAGCTTCTGCATTACTTACTTATTCCTTGTAATCATCTGCATCCACTGGCAGTGCAGTTGAAACTGAATTTTTATTTCAGCTTGAAGCATCATCTACTGCAGCCTCTTAAACGATACAGTAAAACTTATGCACTCAGTTATGCAATCCATCAGTGATGTAAACCTCACCGTACATTTTGTCTTAAATGCTCTGAGCCTTTGAACATGTCTCACTATATGTTAAGCTATCATGGAACTACTAAGCTATCAGCTGCTACAGTACATACATTTCAGAGTAAGCATGAAAGATTTAAGCACGCTCTCCTTCGCCATCTCATTCAGAACATTCGCGAG
>NW_027468650.1:28786344-28791344 GCF_046254945.1 Alosa pseudoharengus | reverse complement strand
TTACCAACATCTATGCATCTGTGATAGAGTACAAAGGCCGCCATCCATCTATTGGTAACACATGGACAGATGAGATAGCTATCTGAACAGCCACGGTTAGAGGCCATGGGCTAGAAAAGGTCATCTGGCTTCTGGAGAAACCTCTTTTCTGATTCTTTTATTTGGTGCCACTGAATCAATGCAATCACTTACAGTACACATTGTGTTGTAGTAGATGCATTTATCAGATAGGTCCTAGGAAAGCTGTGGCTTATTGTATGCCCCACTTAGTGACCAACGAGAATAACACAACACACTAAACCCAATGCAAAACAATCAGCCTTGTGTGAGAACAATGCACTTGCCGAACTGGTCTACTGCAACTACTGCAAGGACTAAAACCCAACTGCTGTTGCCTGGTCTAATTGAAAAAAAAAACATAAGAAGCCCCAGAGTGACTTGGGGAGTGTCAGGTGTGTTAGCACCTTTTCACGGAGCCGAGATGGATGTCTGGTTCTTCCACCTCCAGGGGGCTTTGATGGAGGAGATGACACAGGAAGAGCAAGCAGCAGGGGGAGGGGCCTGCTTCACTAATTAAATGACTTTCCTAGGAGCCGCTCAGAGGTTTGGCTGTAAAGTGGCCAATTATGATACTCCATACAGTCATAGGAACACACACACACACACACACACACACACGGTTACATCCACACACACAGAAACACTCATAAAACACACAGAGACAGTTACATCCAAGCACATGAATACACATGTCTACGCACACACACACACACACACACAGACACACACACACACACACACACACACACACACACACACACACACACACACCTCCTCCTCCATGCCACCTACAACTGTGTGTGTGTCTGGGGAGGGTGTTTCTGTGGGGCCTTCCTGTGCACAAATACACTGTTGTGTTTCCTCTGAAAGCTCTATTAATCTTTCTGTCCACTCTATCTATCCCCCAACAAAACAAATGGAGCCATGGAGAGAGAAAAAAGAGAGAGGGAGATTGAGAGAGAGAGAGGGGGAGAGAGTGAAATTAAAAAGATGCTGCCTCTGGACAGAAAATATGGCTTCCACATGGTTTGAAATAAAGAAAGGGAGCGAGAGGTTTACAGGCCTGTGAGAAATAATGATGTTTACCAGAGGGGTCTAAAGCAGTGCACCTCAACGGGAGAAATCAGAAGAAAGGTAATCACCACTGTCTCTGAGATACAGCACAACAAACAGCGGAAAGGCCTTTGAAGGTTAATGTGTTGTGCTGGAGAAATATTACGCAGCGTAATATTAGGCCCAACACAAAAGGAAAACATCTCAACTAGTCAAAAGCAACAACAGCTTTTAAAGGCCAGTTAAGAGGACGTTTAATTCAGTCGTGCTTGTCACCACAGGACATTATATTCCCCTAGTTTTTTATGTAACCAATTATAAAAGCACTGGGACAAGCATCCGAGCCACTGATATTTATTCTGAGCAGTGCAATGCTGTTTATTTTGCTTGGAGGAACAGCGAGTGAATTAATTGTTTGGGGATTATTCAACAGCTGGGAGAGAAAACAAAAAAAAACAAATCAATATATATTCTTGTCAAGTCTGGTATTCAGTCATAGCCAGCCTTTTGCTTCCTTGTCTCCTCATGGCTACCGACGGACAGTTTATTGAATTAGAACATCAATAGGTGTTCAACGTGAGGAGGAACCTTTTGGCGAGGAAGTACAAGTCTCTGACCTGTGAACCTGCTCCTGGAGGGAGCCAAAGAGCAAGTCTACTCCTCTGTGAAATGGAGCCATGAAGGAGCTTCAGAGGAAAACACATGATTGGAAGAATTCAATGATGATTGGATGTGTGTTGGCATACGAATACCCATCAGGGAGGAGATATACTGTATGATATATGATATATGAATGATCTCTACTGAGAGAGAGAGAGCGAGAGAGAGAGATTTACAAGGAAAGAAGCAGGGAGATCAAATGGTCCCCCTCAAATACAACAATTAAAAGTAGCTAATGCACAAGAGAGACTACAAAACCCTCATGACGTGCCACACAGGCTGCTAAAACTCTCACCCACTGGCTTCATAATCACTCCATCTCCCCCGGAACCAGAACATCAGCTGGGCTCTCACATAGAGCCAGCGTTCCTTAGCTGGGATTTCAGAAAGAACCAGAGTGGAACTTGTGTGTCTTGTGTGTCTTTCTCAGTTCCATTAGTCAGCCTGCCTTTGTAATATTAGTCTGTCAGTCACTTAGAAGGGCTCTATTGAATTTATCAGTGCTTGACAAAGAGTATGGTAATGAAGGTTTAAAAATAATTTCTTGCCCATATGCAGTAGGATTTTAGTGTGGATAAATGTTGGCTATTCTTTCATTGCGGAGTGTTTCAACAGAGTTTTGATTGACGTGAAATGTAAAAATGTTTCTCCTTGAAATTTGAACAAGGCTTTTCATTTCAAGTCAGCGTCATGTGAGTACCTTGAAATGTGCGCTCATTTTTCATCCATGTTTGAAAAGTTTCAGAATTATTATTAGCTGGTCTATCTCACAGGGAGAGAACTCAACAAAACCAAACAAACATACCTCCAGATACAATCTGTTCTCTCTTTCTGTGCGTTAAAAATAGATGTGCGTTTCACTTGACGCAGGCTTTCTCTAGCGCCTGCCACAGATATGGCTGCGGAGTGCCAAACAATGCTGTGTGCTTGGGCTTTCATGGGGAGCAGAAGGATGTGCAGCCAGGGGAGAAGAAAGGGAGAAAGACAAAACTTCACCAGCTGCAGGAGAACACACGATCAAACCCGCCAAGCCAAACACAAACTCTCTACATTTGGCTAAGAACCACGGGGTACTGTGTTTTATATTGTGTGTGTGTGTGTGTGTGTGTGTGTGTGTGTGTGTGTGTGTGTGTGTGTGTGTGTCAGAATGTCAGAATGTATATGCACACACACACACACACACACACACACACACACACACACACACACATATGTGCATGCCTCACGGCAAAAAGACTAACATACACATCTGTTAATTTCTGCATCTTAAGGAGAACTGCTGTCCAGGAAACGAGCATAATGGTCATCAAGGCTAATGCGCCAGGAACATCATTTCCTGTGGTCTTTTCAGCTATGCAAAGAAATGTGACATGCCGCAGCATCTGAAAGAACAGGGGCACTGTTTGTCTCAGTCATCCAGGAGCCCGAGGATTGAGGAAGAAGCGGGGGGTTGGGGTTCTGAGTGTGTGTGTGTGTGTGTGTGTGTGTGTGTGTGTGTAGGGGGGTGGATTGTAGTCATCATCATTACCAGCCGCCATCGGAGCCTAATATGGAGTCCACGTGTTGCTTCTGGTCCCAGCTGGTTGCGCTGTGCCTTACGCCACCTTGGGGATTCATAAAACGCCTGAGATGATTTAACACTGGAGATTTACGGGCGTCGCGCTGAGCTTAACTGCTGACCGGACGAGATTGGAGTGGAATTAGGTTGGGGGAGTGTGCTGGACAGGGGTGTGGGAGGGTATTTCCCATACAGCCCTGACGGCTGTGTGATCATATATAGAGGAGTGGGGGGGGGGGGGCGGGTGGCGGCAGTGGGGGCATTGATTACAGGGTCTGTGTGATCGGTGGCCGTGACTTTAACACCCCTGTCCCGCCCTCCATCACCGGCGCTGTCACTTATCCGTCTCGGCCAATGACGGTGTGCGCTGCCACATTCTTCCCCAATCACGGCCCCCGCTGATGAGCTCTGCGGGTGAAATCTGTGCGATTGATAAGGAAGCCGCCTCATCTAATGCTCTCCGGCCATCAGTCACTCTGGAGGCTCATCCTTCAGCACTAGCAGGCTGTAAAGCAGCCCCTAATGAAGTTGGCGGGGGGGGGGGGGGAATAGGAATAGGAAAAAACACCATGAGTATGAAGGTCAACAATCGGACTAGATATAATGTGCTTTTTCATACAAAAATCGCTTTTTTTTTAAATAATATAATACATAATATAATAATTCTTCTGGAATTAGAATATAATTTGATATCACTTCTGCCTTACTGTGTGAATATAACGTGTGTAAGTGAACATGTCTGTGGGTGCATGTGTGAAGAAGCTAAAGAATGTGTGTGTTACTCATATGTTGACTTACATACAGTATGTGAGAGGTATAGTAGGCCACTCTGAGTGAATACTGATCCCTAGCCGGTCCCCTAGCTGAGTCCCTGACCCCTGTCCTTTGCATAGTCTATGCAGAAACACACTGAGTTGTGATTATGTGTGTGAGGATGGGTGTGAGGATGGGTGAGGAGAGAGAGAGAGAGAGGGAGGGAGAAAGGGAAGGAGAGAGAGAAAGAAAGAGAGGGGGGGTGACATCGCATGTGTAAGAATGTGACAGTGTTTCAGTGTGTAAGTAACTGATTATCTGTGTGTGTGTGTGTGTGTGTGTGTGTGTGTGTGTGTGTGTGTGTGTGTGTGTGTGTGTGTGTGTGTGTGTGTGTGTGTGTGAGTGCATTGCACAGCAGGAGACTGGAGTATAATCTGGCTCAATGCATGGCTCTGGGCTGATCTGTAGGCCTGTACTGACACACACACACACACACACACACACACACTTCAACTCGTGTAATTGCTTTCATTCTTCTTCATTCTCTCTCCAACTGTGCACACACACACACACACACACACACACACACACACACACACACACACACCTGCAAGCCTGCTCTAGGCGACAGACATACACACACACACAGCTCTCTCAATAGCATGCATGACACATGCCTTCAAGCTGTCATTAACACACAACTCACACATTTCCCTTCACACATATCCATAAATCTGCACACACACACCCACATCCACCCCCCCCCCCCCCCCCCCCCCCCACACACACACACACACAAGCACCCTTAATGGCACTTCTCAGTTGCCTCCAAGGCCTCTGTGGCACGCTGCACACACCACTCTTCACACCCAAGTTATTTAAATCCGTATTTGAACCTGAACTCTGCTGCTGCTCT
>NW_027468650.1:28776344-28781344 GCF_046254945.1 Alosa pseudoharengus | reverse complement strand
ACAGTATATGACGTTGGGCATAGGTGTTAGTTTGAGGCAGACGGATAATGGGAGTTGGGTGAATCACACTGAATCACTCTCTAGTTTACTAGCACTTTAGAATCATTTTTTTCGTTAAGATCATATCTATGGACTAATTTACAACAACTTTTCATTCATGGTTATATTTTGTAGACGGACAATAAATTATTTTTTATTATTATTTTCAGTTATCAATCAAAGCAAACAGGGAACTATAGCAACACGATCATGAAAAACACTCAAATAAATAAATGTGCACATAGGTCTGAATGAAAAGCAGCACTGGTTGAAGCCAATATTGTAAAGAAGTAGCTTTATTTGCTAGTTTATCATAGTCTACTGGTTAGACTGTTCAGTTTCCCCACGTGTGTTTAAGTTTCATATTAATACTTTTTCTCCTTGGGTCAGGCCCGTATGAGTCTTGGAAAATACTTTTCCATTTGCATCAGGATTGAGATGATTAGAACTTAGCAGTCAATTTGAATGCAACAGTTTTGAACAAATTCGTGCAACGTGCTAATGATGCTAACCGGATTTAATAGCAATTTAACCAGTCATCTCGCACGATTGTGAATGTTTGGATTACATGTGCATGCTGAGGAGGGATGAACCTGTTGAAAGGGAGAGAGAAAGAGAGAGAGCATGGGGCAAGGAGTCTGTGTTGAGGTAGGCCTACTTCAATCGCCTACTCTGGTAGAGTTGCACATACTAGCTACAATGCAAGATATATTTAGCCTATTTATTTATGGACAACGTAAGTCGGGAGGTGTGCGTTGCTTTTAATTATCAAATGTTCTATCAAACGTATTTTTTATTGATATCGATTACATGTCTATTCCGATACATATCGCTATCGATCGACCAAACTCACACACAGACACACACACACACACACACACACAAACACACACACACACACACACACAGTCTCGTATGACATGCCTAATATCTGTCATCACACCAAACACAGAAACACTAAACACCACCCCTACAGACAGACATTCAGGCACACACACACAAACCTCACATGGCTTGTCTACCATCTGCCAAGATGCACATCCACACACACAATCACCCAAAACAAACATAGCACATAAATACGCTTATCTGACATGCACCATATCTGTCAACACTCACACACAAACAAGCAAATACCCCTCCACACAAACACAAAACACACTATAGGACATGCACAACATCTGTCAACAAACACTCACTCACTCTCTCTCTCTCACACACACACACACACACACACACACATACATACACACACACTTTACTCATCATGCTGCCCCTGCCACAGCATGACTCTGGCATCAGAATAAATCACAGAACTCACAGGACAGACAGCCTGTGCCCAGACTCAGAATTTTCACATCTAGGCCTAATCTAATCCAGCAGACAAACTGACAAGACACACACACACACACACACACACACACACACACACACACACACACACACACACACACACACATACACACACACACACACTGAGGACACAAATCAAACTGAGGACACAAAAGACAGTAGGGACAACAAACATACTGAGGACAAAACAAATAAAAAATATAATATATATATATATATATATATATATATATATATATATATATATATACAATAAAAAGCATAGCTTTAAAGCTATGTCAAGGACACACTAAGACCATGCTTAGGACATGCATAGGACAGGGTCATTAAGGACACAAACTATAAGGAGAGAAGGACACAATTAGGACATGGTACGCACTAAGGACAGAGAGCACTACTGCACCACTGCATTGTCTTAGCAACAGCACAGAAAGTGCCGTAACCACAGTAGAACCCGAGGCAGAAACGGTTGCTGTAGTGACATCTTCGGTAGTGGGCTTAACTACAGAAATGGCATTTGCAGGTGGAAAATTGAATATTCTGCAAGAGATGTCACCATCCTTTCAACCATCTCCTCATGAATTCCACCCACTGCGAAGAAGTCTGGGGGAGTGAAACTGTTTAAATTTTTCATGACTGATTACAGAGACCTTGAGACATCTTTTTGACAGCCATCAGAATATAAAGTTGGCTTGCTTAAGGATTCAACAACAAGCATCCCCCACAGTAGCTGTAGTATCAACTGTAGTAATGAGTAACAGCAATTAGTAATGGTGCACACACACACACACACACACACACACACACACACACACACACACACACACACACACACAAACACTTAAGGACACAGTCTGTGATTCTGGTAAAAGGCTGTTGTTTCAGCTCAGCAGCCAATCAACTTCTTCTATACTTCTCCAGCATGTTTAAATGAAAACATGTAACAATATTTCTGTATGTGTATACTATTAGTCAAATTGCCTTCATGACAACAATGCATTTTTTGAATTTCCCCTTGGGGATCAATAAAGTATCTATCTATCTATCTCTATCTATCTATCTATCTATCTATCTATCTATCTATCTATCTATTTATCTACAACAGAGTTCTCGTTGAGTTATTCAGTGAGAAAGTTGAGGGAATAGTGCTACAGGCAGTAGCGGTGCTTAGCGGCCGCAGGTGCAGTCAGAGCAGCTGTACAGTGGGTGGTCCGCTGCCCCCCCCCCCCCCCCCCCCCCCATGTTGCTAAACTAACACAGCAGGACTGCGCTACTAGCAAAGGCCAAAGGTCACAGACTCAATTCCCAACACGCTGCTAGCTCACCAGCCTGTGAGCTGCGCTGGGAAGAAAGCGGCTGCTTAACAAAACTCACAGAGAGTGGAGAGCAGGTGATAAGCATGGTTGTGTACTACTTCGACTTCGACTTCAACTGACTTTGGCTGACTTGGTAGTCACCAGTCGGTGAAAGATGGAAATAAGTTGTGGCAAATCATGTTCCATATTGTCATTTATAGTTGATATAGTTGAAATAATTTTCATTAATAAACCATTGTGGAGACACATTCAATAGGCCAGTATTGGAGGTCCCATAAATTGAGTTTACTGATTATTTTTATCATCAGCTTACCGTATACCTTGAGATTACAGTAAATAAATGACTTTCATTACCATGTTGCAGAAATGGCTCTCAGATCCAGATATATGTTTATTTTTACATTTTAAAACTATTCATGCATTCTTGCTTGCTGTTTGTGGGCAATGTTCCGATGTCATGAAGTTGACTGCAGCAGCACATTGCTGACCAGCATGCCTTGTTTTAATTCCAGCATGCATCATCGGTGCTACAGAGTGCCGGGTTAAGTTAAACGCATCTTTTGGCGGTTGGTGGGTAAGTGGGAACAAAACGGTGTGCATGTTATCCATTGGCTAGAGAGGCATCGGGCGGGCAAAGTGCAGAGAAGGCATTCGTGATTGGCTGGCAGGATAGTTGGGAGGTGGGAACAGCGCAGAGTGGATAACATTCATTGGCTAGAAAGGCAGTGTGGAGGCGGGGAGAGTACAGAGCAGGTGTTAGTCATTGGTTATTAGCGTGTGTCAGCAGTGTTCAGTGTTCTCTCAGGCACACAAGCACCGTCTGGAAGGCCACCTCTGCTCACAGGCAAAACTGCAGAGTCATTAGAAAGCTCAGTGAAACCCGGCCAATTTGGAAAGTGTGTGTGTATGTCTTTGTGTGTGTGTTTGTTTGTGTGTGTGTGATAGACATTGAGAGGATGAGTAAGATTGTGTGTGTGTGTGTGTGTGTGTGTGTGTGTGTGTGTTTTTCTCTCTCTCTGTGCGGTAGGGTGGCAGAGAGAGAGAGAGAGAGATTGTGTATGTGGAAAAGAGAGAGCTTGCGTATATATGTGGGAGAGAATGATAAAGTGTGTATTTGCAGTGTGTGCGTGGGTGCATGTTTTTTTTTTTAATGAGAGAAAAGTCAAGGGACTGTGTTTTTGTGTCTTAGTGAGAAAGGAAATGCAAATATTGTGCATGGTAATATGAGCAAGAGACTTTATCTGGCAGTGTTTATTGCTGTGAGTGTATCTCTCTCTCTCTCTCTCTCTCTCTCTCTCTCTCTCTGTGTGTGTATGTGTTTGTGTGAGTGTGTGTGTGTGTGTGTGTGTGAGTGAGTGAGTCAGTGAGTGAGAGAGAGAGTAGCAAGGTAGGAACCAATCCTGCCTCTTGATTATCCTCCACCAAGTGTGATAATATGTGCTGCATCAATCTGACAGACGCAGCTGCTGTTGCTGGGCTATAACTACTATGCTAACTACTGGGCTAGCATAGTAGCATAGTGATCCCAGCTGGATAAGTGCTGTGCCTATCTGACAGAGTCAGGCCTGCATGTACTTGGCTAACATTAAGTAAACATCACCGGGTCAGTGCTGAAATAGTGCTAAATGTTTGCAAGCGCTCTAGCGATGGACAGGAGTCGGATGAGCAGCGTGCACATCTGACAGAGGCAGAGGTCAACATTGGGTCGGCGTTGAGACAGCGTTGGGATAGCATTGGAATAATGTTGGTTGTGCTAGTGTTTTACAAATAGAATGCCTTTATTGTCACAGGACAGTTTAGACGAAACATAGAGCATCTCTAGGCGGTACGTCCGATGAATAAAAACAGCATTTTAAAATAAAAAAGAACAAGTGTCAGTTTTAAAAAGAAGCAATGAGGATGTAAGTTACACACCTAAATGCACACTCAGATACACACCAACACACACACACACACACACACACACACACACACACACACACACACACACACACACACACACACACACACACACACACACACACATTTAAGTAAGAATAAATAGCAAGGCTGCTAATAAGCAGAATAGCATGGAGATAGTGCTATGCTACTGGGGGATGGACAGACAGCCTGTGAGATCGGTGTCAGCTGGCCACCCAGAGTGCAGCGCAGAGGGCGAGACGCCCAGCCAACCCAGCAACACATCAGGCACAGAGCCAGCACAGAGCCAGCACCGAGCCAGCACTGAGCCAGAGGGATCAGAGCAGTGGGAGCATCGGCCAGGGCTGTCCTGCAGCACAGCACAGCACACAC
>NW_027468650.1:28771344-28773844 GCF_046254945.1 Alosa pseudoharengus | reverse complement strand
TGTGTGTGAGTGTGTTTGCATGTGTGTGTGTATATGTGTGTGTGTGTGTGTGTGTGTGTGTGTGTGTGTGTGTGTGTGTGTGTGTGTGTGTGTGTGTGTGCACGCACGTGTGTTTATGTGTTTATATGTTTCATGACTACACTATGCAGCACACATACTGATATACTGGTATGTATTATGCATTCCTGGCCTTTACTGAAATTCCCTTTCAATAAACATGTCTGCTAAACACATGACTGCAAAATTAATTGCACAACAATAACGCAACCACTGTTCATGCATATGCAACCATGAGCACAGAGCGTGTGAGTTAACTAAACAGTTAAAAAAAAAAACATCTTGGCTTCTCACTTAACATGCTTAATGGTCACGCATTCAGGGTGCCCTCTCAGCAGTTCCAAGTCAGTGTTTGCCCACAAGAGCAGCTTACCAAAGAGCGAGAATGATTTTCTTTCCTTTGCGCTCCCCGGGGTACACAACTAAAATGTCACCAGCCAATTTGAATATAAAGTCAGAAGTCGTGGCTCCTGGCTGCTTATGCTATACTGCAGTCCTCGGTTCCACTGGGTTCTCCTAAGTGTTGCTGGGGTCTTGCGGAGATGAGGCCTTAACATGAACTGTGTGGTGTGTGTGTGTGTGTATATATATGTGTGTGTGTGTGTGTGTGTGTGTGTGTGAACTGAGTGGCGAGTTTGCAGCGGGGAGCTTAAGAGCTCGGCCCCGCCTCTGCAATAGTGGCCACGGTGGATGTGAACTTTTCACTTCTGCTAATATCACCATCACAAGGCATCACTGCGGATCCGCACACACACTTTGTACCCTCCCTTTCTCCCTCCCTTTTTCTCTCTTCCTCTCTCTATCCTTCTATCTCCCTCCTCTCCTCTCTCCCCATCTTTTCCTTGTCCTTCTCTCTCATTAGCTTACCCTCTCTCTCTCCCTCCTGCTCTCTTTCTTGTTTACATTCCACTCACTCTCTCTCTCTCTCCCTCTGTGACTCTTACACTTCTCGCCTTTTATTTCCACTTGGCTTGGCAACCAAAGGTCTGTGCGGTTCTGGCAGTCTTGTTCGTCAGTGAGACACCATAGAGGATTATTCTTTACTAGTGCAAGTAATGGATAAGGCATGGTTTGGTGCAAGGGTTAAGACATATTGGCCTTCCTTAACAAATTCAGTTCAGGTGTTTTTTTTTTTTTTTGTTTTTTTTTGCTTTTGAGGTCTTCCATGATTAGGCTTGAATTTGACTTTGATTACTTTCTAATGCAAGAGGGCAAGAAAGGCTGGTATCTAGAGTTTACCAGAAAATATGCACAACCCGTGTCACACACACCACACACACACACCACACACACACACACACACACACACACACACGCACACACGCACACACACAGGCACACACGCACACACACACATAGACACACACACACACACACACACACACACGTGTGCCCTTTTCTTTCTTTCTAACTCTGTCGTCGCTCTGACATGATTCCCACTGCTCCCACCTCCCACTGCTCTCCCCTCCCCTGGCTGAGGTCAGCCAATTATCCCCGATGGTGGCATAACTCACCGGAAATCTGATCACCGCTCTCATCCACTCCCACCAGATTGGCTGACGTGGTTTCTAGGGCAGCCATGTACTTCAGCAGGCAGACAAACACCCTGGACCCTCAGGAAACAGAGCCGTGGTGAACTGAGGACGCCGATTTTTCTAATGGATGAAAATAGTGCCTCCACAGATTCCACAGCAAGCACACAAAAAAATGCTAATGGAGGAAATGTATTCCAGCAATGCTCATCTAATCCATTAAGCATTCAATGAAAACAAGTTTATCAAAATGCAACACTTGTTTTGAGGGCTTCCCCTGAAAATTAGCGGAGTTGACACAGGTTGTCTCCGCAACAGTGCACCGCAGAGACAGATCTCAGAAACACCACTGGGACACACACACACACACACACACACACACACAGACACACACACACACACACACATACACACACACACACACACACAGACAGTTAAATACCCACTGCACGACTCTGGCTGTTTGTGAATGATAATGTCCAAACAGTCGCGTTGTAAACAACACATCTGGCCCATGAAACTCAAGCCAGCAATAAAATTAATCCGGCTGTTCTTCTCCTCATCCATAAATATTTCTAAGAAGATGAAAAGCGTGCAGACCTTTAAGGCTGGCATTACTCGGAGAGAGATGAGATGACTCAGGGCCAGATTTGGCCCAGATGTGGTCCAGATGTGGCTAAACTCTGCCTGACTGATCTCTGCGAGGGAAACTCACCATGAATCAAGCCTTTAATTCCCCGGTTGCCGGTTAGCCTTAATAGCGACTATCTAAGTAGTGTGACCTTTGCTTAAAATGTGACTCCATCAATTCCCAGGCACCCTTTCATGCAAATGTCCACTGCCATCTGCGGAGAGGTCACTTTAATTGCTCTGGCTGAGATGAGGGAATGGATATGACCTTATGTTTATTG
>NW_027468650.1:28766344-28768844 GCF_046254945.1 Alosa pseudoharengus | reverse complement strand
TGTGTGTGTGTGTGTGTGTGTGTGTTATTGCACTGTGCCGCTTCACAATGGCAAGCATCAAAGCTTTCATTTAATTTGCCAGAGTCAGCCCAAACAGCCGTGAACTCTCTCTTTTTTGTTGCACCGCAATTTCACTTCACCTTGAGAGGGGTTTTGTGTGTGTGTGAGTTGTGCAGTCATGTCTTAGGTCCTCATACAGGGACACATACAGTATTGCCACCCCCACCATATATTCTTTATCTTCTACTGTCCTTATTGCTTAGCTGTGTTTTTTATATTATATACTTTAATTACCTTTTTCTGCTGTTAGTGAATGTGTGTGTGATGTCTGTATGCTACTGAGACCTTGAATTTCCCCTTCAATAAAGTATCTATCTATCTATCTATCTATCTATCTATCTATCTATCTATCTATCACAACCACACAGACCTCACTACATGCATGTTCACAAATATCTACACACACCTTTACACAAATACACTGTTTAAAACATACATCATATTAACACATACATTAACATATCTGCACAAACATAGAAACAATCAAGTTCACTTTTACATCAGACAGCACGGATCACAGTCACTCTCATATTCCCCACTGAGTTAGAGTGCAAACCAATGTGCAGGTGGCAGACTGCATGCAGTTGTCAAGTGCAATGACCTTACATGGTCATAGACAGAACTTGGACAGCACAGCATCATGCTCTTACATTCTAAGGAAATTAAGCCACACATGTTGGGACCTATTAGCAACCCCCGAGCTCTGTAAGTGCTATTGTGAACCAGAGCACACACAGGAAATAGGCTATGTCCACCCAGAATGTACCTTTAGCTCCTTCATGTGCCTTCACTTTTGACTAAGCCCAAAGGTCCCTTTCAAAGTCAACTGCTATTTGAGTTCACACACACACACACACACACACACACACACACACACACACACACACACACACACACACACACACACACACACACACACACTTACAAACACACACACATACACACACACACACACACACACACCAGTCTAGCAAACCACAAGAGGGGGCTTATCACACTGCGACATCTGCCCTGTCGATTGACCCCCGCTGCCCAGAGACTCACTCAGACACTGGACACTCGTCTCCCTGTCCAACATGGCTGCCCTGAAACAGAAGAGGACACCCAGCGGAGGCAAATCGATGTTGTTTCCCCCAATGCTGGCTCTCTCAGTATCGAAAGCCATTCATTTCCGACACCTCCGGTACCCTTGAGCCGGGATTAGTCATTAATATCACCACTTTCCTCCATATCAAATGCAAATGATTGTTTTAAAACAGAATAAAACAGCAATTTAGAGGCCAGGGTGTGTTTTTCTATCTAACATTTTTCATCTCCCCTATTCAATTTGCATGCTAAGTGCACTGTTAGATGCTCTCGGGAAAAAAAAAAAAAAAACAGGTAGTGGCATCTAAGCATGTTTTGCATTAACCCTTAGAACCCGATTGACGCAAAGTGCGTCAAAAAACACACCCTTTCTTCTCTGTTACATTGCTCCGGAACGGTTCATCGCAGCGAGATGAAACCTTTATTGCACGACAGAGCAGAAGTGGGGCTTTCCAACGAGACTACACACTTGTCTGTACGATCAAGTATGAAAATTAAAAAAAATCATGAAATTAAATCAAATTGCATCATATTTACAGTCTATACTTCTCTGCATTCACCTGCACACACATTACTCTAGTTTGAATTACTCGCGAACCCGTGATCGCATCGATATGGCAAGCATATCAGATGAAAGAGGGGGCACAGGGCTATCCATTGGTACCATGTTTATCGATCCTTCTGGCTTATAAAACCAGATGAAGTGACTGCAAAATAATAACGTCATGTACACAAACCAACGCTGCACACTCATTACTCTCGTTTGAATTACTCGCGGACCCGTGATCGCATAGATATGCCACGCATGTCAGATGAAAGAGGAGACTCAGAGCTATCATTTGATACCAAGTACATCCTTCTGGGTTATAAAACAGACGAAGTGACAGCAAAATAATAACTTCATATAGCTGGACTTACCCCACGTTTTTGTCTGTTCTTGTGGCAAAGCATGTTTATAATCCAATGCTATCATGTGTTTCTCTATGGCAAAGCATGTTCATATTCCGGTTTTGAGATCCTAGCAAATTCCTGCATGGCATCCAATTCAAGGCTCACATTGCATCCCAATTTCAACAAATAAACACCTTTTTTGCCTTTACTTTGTTCATGGTAATGCAGTAAAGAGTTGAGAATTATTATGACTGCATACACACAGGCACGCAGGCTAACACGCAACCTCGGGTCAAGTCAGGTCAGATCAGTTTGTGTCACAGATATGGAGCGCAGAAAGGTCATTTTTCATCACTAAATAAAAAATGGCATTTATTTCCGTAAATCACACAGCAAATATTTCTGTAAATTGCTCAGCCCCAGAGTATCCCTCCAACATGGCAATTATATTGCCCGATTCAGG